>NC_058135.1:188238337-188261775 GCF_016433145.1 Gracilinanus agilis | reverse complement strand
GGAAACTATAAACATGTTAAGTGAACACAGAATAGTATACTTGTCAGATCTCTGGGAAAGGAAAGACGTTAAAACCAAGCAAGAGTTAGAGAAAATTATAAAATGTAAATTCAATGGTTTTGATTATATTAAACTAAAAAGTTTTTGTACAAACAAAAACAATGTAGTCAAAATCAGAAGGGAAACAACAAATTGGGAAAAAAATCTTTATAAAGAAAAACTCTGACAGGGGTCTAATCACTCAAATATACAAGGAGTTAAAGCAATTGTTTAAAACATCAAGCCATTCCCCAATTGATAAATGGGCAAGAGACATGAATAGGCAATTTTCAGGAAAAGAAATCAAAAGTATCAATAAGCACATGAGAAAGTGTTCCAAATCTCTAATAATTAGAGAAATGCAAATCAAAACAACTCTGAGGTATCACCTCACACCTAGCAGATTGGCTAAAATGAAAGAAGGGGAGAGTAATGAATGTTGGAGGGGATGTGGAAAAATTGGGACATTAATGCATTGCTGGTGGAGCTGTGAACTGATCCAGCAATTCTGGCTGGCAATTTGGAATCATGCTCAAAGGGCTATAAAAGAATGCCTTCCCTTTGATCCAGCCATACCATTGCTGGGTTTGTACCCCAAAGAGATCATAGATAAACAGACTTGTATGAAAATATTCATAGCTGCGCTTTTTGTGGTGGCAACAAATTGGAAAAGGAGGGTATGTCCTTCAATTGGGGAATGGCTGAACAAACTGTGGTATATGCGGGTAATGGAATACTATTGTGCTAAAAGGAATAATAAACTGGAGAAGTTCCAGGTGAATTGGAGAGACCTCCGGGAACTGATGCAGAGCGAAAGGAGCAGAGCCAGAAGAACTCTATACACAGAGACTGATATACTGTGGTAAAATTGAATGTAATGGACCTCTGTACCAGCAGCAATACAATGACCCAGGACAATTCTGAGGGATTTATGGTAAAGAAAGCTACCCACATTCAGAGGAAGGACTGCAGGAGAGGAAACATATAAGAAAAACAACTGCTTGAACACATGGGTCGGGGTGGACATGATTGAGGGTGTGGACTCGAAACTACCACACCAATGCAACTACCAACAATTTGGAAATTGGTCTTGATTAAGGACACATGACAAAACTAGTGGAAATGCGCATAGGCCATGGGTGGGGGTGGTGCGGGGGGGGGTTGAAGGGGAAAGGTGGAGCATGAATCATGTAACCATGTTAAAAATGAATATTAATAAATGTTAAAAAAAAAAGGTATTGATAGCCCCTAGTATAACTGCCATAGAGTCTAAAGTGTGTGTAGCCTATTCCATTTGCTAGGCATACAGTCAATATGCTGTTTGAGGCAAGGCTTTTGGTGAGCATCCTCTGGCTTATACACCTTTTGAGCATTAACAAATTGACTTCATTACCATGCCTAAGGTTGGACATTATAATGTTTTCCTCTTCATAGTGGATTAGCTGACTAGATGGCTGTACGTCTTTACTAGCACCTAAGCCACAGTATCTTTTGTTGCTAAGGTGCTCTTAAAAGAGATTGTCCCTCCCTTTGGCCTACCAGCACGAATTGATTCATACAGGAGAACCTATTTTACTGATTTTGTTTTGTCTCAGATTTATTCATTTGGGGATCACCCTTCAATTCCATGTCACCCACACAGCTCAGGTCAAGTTTAGAGAATGAATAGAGATCTTAAAATATGATTGGAAAATTGTGCACTGAGACTCACTTGAAATGAGCTGAAGTTGTCCACTTAGCTTTGTTTTATCTTCTTAGTAGACCTAAGGGAGATCTATACATTTCACCATTTGAGATGCTTTTTGGACATCCCCCCATACATGGTAAGCCTTTTTTTCCTGGATACACATCATCACTAGGGGGGAGACTTCTATTGCTTCTTAAATATAGGACTTACAGGTTAAATTGTGAGAATTTCACAAATTTGGAGCTGCAGTACAGGACCTCTAGACTATTTGCTCCATGACCTACATCCAGAAGACAAGGTGTACATAAAGAACTTCCAGTGCACCGGAGGAACTCAACCTGCCTGGGAAGGTCCATTTCAAGTATTGTTAAGCACTCCAACAGCTGTCAAAAGTGGAGAAAAGGACTCTTGGATTCATTGTTCACATGTAAAACAGGTACCTTCTATTGACACTAATTGACTGTATCCTGTTGTATTTATTATATTTGCTGATTGTTTGTTTTAAGATTTCATTTTGCTTTTAAGCTCACGTAGTAATCTAACCTAAAGTATTCCATTGCACTTTCAGTTTCTGTGTACACTATGTCACTTTTAGTTACTGTTTTTGGGCTACTGTCTTTATTTGTAACCCTCTATGATTGGACTAGAAATAAAATCATTATAAGAAGCCATAGACAAATTGGAAAAAAAAAAAAACTATTTTCTGTGGCAAAGTCAAAGATCTTTATGGATGCTGGGTGTGTTGCCAAATCCATCAAACTCTGTCTTGATATGGGCAACAATTCCAGTCAACAGTAATGAGACTTTACCATAGCTTGTAAGACAAGAAGGTCACATGTTGCCTAAATGGCCTTTTGCTCCTTTTCCCTTTGTTAATTGTCACATTGATGATGATGGGTGCACTCCATCAAAATAGTTACAACCAATATCAGTGACCTTTGAAGAATTTAATGAACTAAAAATCTCAAATGATTTTAATGGGTCTTCAGAAGTAATTTTCAGATATCTAGGAGCACCACTACATCTGACTAATCATTCACCTATCTTTGACTTATGTATAACAAGAGGTAAGGGTTAATTGAGTAGTAGTAGGTGCATGGGAGACAAAGTGAAGTGCAACAGCACTATTGCATTCCCCACTTCCATATTTTTAAGCTATAGTACAGCTTAAAAATGCAATAGATGGGACATATAAATATATGCCTTTTATGGCTATTACAATCTCATCCCAGAGGAAGGAGGATTTCCCATGGAGCTTGGTGATTCCTGGACAGTTCTATATTTGTAACTCTTCAACTTACTTTAACCTTCCACCAGGATGGTATGGTTCTTGTGGTTTAGCCTATGTTATTTTACCTACATCCATGCATGATCACTATATTGGCTGGATAGACAAATCCATAGTCAGAAACCTAGGCTCTTGGTGGCATTCTATACTCAAAAGGTCGAGACTAAATTCAGTAGCCTCTTCATCAGCAGTACAGAGGTTTTTTGTGGGTTCTCCTACAAAATTTTGTAATGATGGCAATAATAGCTTCTATTAGAAATTTCTCAACTGAGGTTGAAAGATTGGCTCAAGACAGCTCAAGCCATCTCCCAAACCACTAAAGCCACTTTTTTTTACAGGAAGAGATTGACTCTTTAGCAAAAACAGTTTTGCAAAATTGGCTGGCCTTTGACATGATCAGTCTCATTGGGTTGTGCATGTGCCTTTAATTATTCTTGTTGTTCTTATGTAAATAGATCTGAAGAACTTGTGACAAATATCCATGAACTTCAAAGGCTTTTAAATGACAAAGATTCATTTGATCTATTTATCATCTCTGATAAGAACAGATTAGTTGATAAGAAGTAAGGACACAGAAGATCCTTTATCTCATGCTTCCAGCTCTGTTTCAAGGAGCATGGAGTTTATTATATATAATTATATATATTTCAAGACTCATTTCACACAAAAGAACCCCCCCGAAACTTCATAGATGTGCAGAAGTTACAAATTTGTCATATAAAACACAAAAAATTTCATTTGACTTCAAAATAGAACAAGGCCAAGGCTGAATTTTGGCTGGCCCACTATCAAAAGCTAAGTCTGGGAATACTTTCTCAGGGATGAATAGCCCCCGCTGGAGGAGGTTTTGTCTAAATGTCCATTATTGACCTAGAGGTGTCTAGAAACAGATTCAGAGTCCAAGCAGCCTTTTGCTTAATTTCTGTCTTTAAGCTTGGAGATAAATTGTTAACCTCTTAACTGTTGGCTTGCTAGGAACTTAAAGCTTTTCAATTAGGAAAGGTATGAATCAGAAAAGTAGTTGAAAGATGAGTCTCAGATTTTTATCTATTTGAGACTGTTTCTCTTATTGGCTTCCCACATATTTCCCCCTTTTCTTTAAATTAAAATGATTTATTAATAATGAAAGGAGTCATCAATTAGTTATAATCATCAGCTATATTTGGATCTGATAGGATTTACAGATTAAACTGTTTATTTATGGCTCTCTACACTCTTAGGTCAAGGGGGAATGCTCCCAAGTGGCATGTTGTCAAAGGATCTATCAATCATTTTTTTTCTCTTTTTTTCCCCACTTATCCCCAAATTGCTGTAATTTCCCCTTTGTAAAGTACAATATGTTATGCATCTCTAGTCAGAAGAATCTTTTGAGGTATAAGCTGGTTATGTGAAATGATTCAATAGGGAGATTAGTCATGTAAATCTGGGAGATTTCAACATGCTCATCACCCAATAGAATCACAGAGGGTATTGTGTAGAGGGAGTTTCATCCCACCTCCCTCCTGGATTGCTGACCTGGTGCATCCCATTTTGCATGCTGGCATGGATGTAGCACACAGGGAGACATGTGAGATATTGAGGATAAGGGTGAGAGGAGAGGAGACTCGTCTTTCTCTCTATTTCCCTGAATGCTGCACAAGAGCAAAGATAGAGAATTGTGCAGGGGGGTCAACACATGGTCAGACTTAGGCTAGAAAATAGGCTTTAAAGGTCTATCTATTTGCTTTCTTTATTTCAAGTGATTATTAATAAACTCTATGGAAAATAAGAACTTGAAATTATTCATTTAACTCTAACAAAGTAGACAGACTGAAGTATAAATACATATTGAGAAAAGGCAAATATAAAAATTTTCAAAATCAAATGAAGCTCCACAAGAATCAAACTCCCCAAGAGGAGTTGTTTACTAACTAAAGAATAGATATTAAACTCTTCCCAAAGATCAGGAAACCTGACTCAGTAAAGAAGTCAGTTTTTTTAAAAGAATGATGATATGGATCTATAGGAATCATCATCAAGATTCTATAGGAATTCAGAATTATCTATAGGATAATTTACAGTATTATTCAGGAAATTCTATAATAATAAAAAAGATACATACTGATGGATTGAGAATCCATGAAGAATGGGTTGTAATCTATATTATTTGGATGAATCCTCACATCAATGAGATCTTCTTTTAGTAAATCTCCATTGGAGTATTAATTAGTGTATTAGGAAAAAATTCCTTAACAGATACTGTATAGCTCTCTATAAGTAGAGTGGTTTGCTTCAGGAAATTAGTTCCTAAAGACTAAAGGTCATCAAATAATTGTTGTAAATATTCAGTAGACAGGATTCTTGTTCAAGTATAGGCTGATTAGTTTAGGTTCCTTCTATCTGTAGGATTCTATGATTTTATGAAACTGACTCAAAAAGGAGAAGGTGGGTAAAACTTAGAGTTGGGAATGTGATCAAATACCAATGTACAATAAATTCTTTTCAAATAAAAAAATCTTTGTGCCTATATCTTAATGACAAAAATAATTTGGAAGGGCAAGCTAATATGATTTCCCAATAATGATATTTTGAAAAAAGGTAATATATGATGCTACATATATTACCAAATCTCCTTCCACAGTAAAATGTTAAAATATTTAGTTTACATTTCCAGATCATTATAATATCTCCAGATATTTAGAATCTTTAGGCATATTGCTCTAAATCTGGTGGATTGTACAAAGAAATGTCTAATGATCAGTGATGGTCAGGGTAGATCTTATTTGTAAATGAAGTCAGATTTTGAATGATAAACCTTTTTTTTCTACATAACCACAACTACATTCAATAATAAAATTCAGTCTTTTTTGTATTCAATTTTATGCATTTTTCTAAAGGTAAAGTGTAATCTAAAAAACCAAACTACAGCAACAACAAAATTAAAGGCCATACGGAGAGCTTTTAAATATCCTGGAAGGGGTCTTTTGCATTGGGCTTCTGGGTTAAGATGGCTGCAGAGTAAAAAGCAGCTGCTTAACCTCTCCTAACCAAAACATATAGGATCCTCAAGGGGACATAAAAACAAATCCAGATGAATGAACAACAGGGTGAAGCATTGAAGGTACGTAGGATGGGGACATTTCTTTACCTATAAGGGGGTGAAATAGCTCTACTAAAATGCTAGCTGAGCAAATCCCTCCCCCCATACCACCTACAGGACCAAAGCCAGCCCACAAGAGTTAGAGCAAATTTCGGGCACCCATTAAGTCCTTGGCAGCTACTTAGGGTCACCAGACCCTGTTCCTGAGAGCAGAGAGACTTAAGACCCCAAGAGGCTAAAAAACATGCGGACTTTGAACACAGACCCTGAGCTCAGACATGGTCTCAGCTGCAGACAGGGATTCTGAGCTCAGGTGTGGATCGTGTGTGGGGACCCAGTGCAGAGGGGTGTATGACTGTGGAAGCAGTGCTGTGAGACTGTTAAAGAAGCTTCAGGCAGAGGAACAAGAAAGGGAACCACCAGGAGGCTTGACGCTGAGAACAACTAGATCTGAGACTTCAGGAGCCTAACAAGCGCAGATAGACCCTTGGTGTGAGGATAAAGTTGAGAGGGCATGTGGCTTTCAATGGTGGCAAGCCAGAGGTAAGAATCCTAGAAGAGAAAGATCAAGAAGAAATCTTTAACACTTGAAAACTTTTGCACGGAAAAAATCTAGACAACAGAGCAAACAGCAGAGGAGAACAAACAAGTAATCATATCCAAATCTTCCCCCAAAAAATGAAAACTGGTCACAAGCTATTGAAGAGTTCAAATCTGAGATTATGAGAAAGATGGTAGAGAACTGGCAAGAAAATAACAGTTTAAAAGGAAGAATTTCACAATTAGAAAGTGAGGCTCAGAAATCAAATGAATTGATGAGCAAATTGAAGACCAGAAATGACCAGCTGGAAGCCTTGAAGAACCAAACAGACCCGATTCAAAAGGAAAATGAAAATATTATAGCCCAAAAAAAGTCTTTAAAGCCTAGAATTGGGCAATTAGAAAAAGATGCCCCCAAATCAAAAGAATTGATAAGCAAATTGGAGACCAAAATCAAACAGCTGGAAAATAGGACAGACCAAATTGAAAAGGAAAATCAAAAGAATATGAAAGAAAACCCGTCTTTAAAGACAAGAATTGGGTAAGTGGAAGCCAATGATCTCTCAAGACAACAAGAACAAATAAAGCAAAGTGGAAAGACTGATAAAATAGAAGGAAACATGAAATATCTCACTGAGAAATTGACAGATCAAGAAAACATGTCTAGCAGAGATATTTTGAGAATCATTGGTCTTCCTGAAAAAGCAGAAATTAATAGAAATTTGGACTCCATACTAAAGGAAATTATTCAGCAAAATTGCCCTGAAGTTCTACAAGAGGGCTATATAGACATTGAAAGTATCCATAGATCGCCCTCTACACTAAACCCTGAAAAGACAACCCCCAGGAATATAATAGCCAAATTCAAGAGCTTCCAAGTAAAAGAAAAATTTATAAGAATCCAGAAAGAGACAATTCAAATATCAATGAGTACCAATCAGGCTCACACAGGATCTTGCAGCCTCCATATTACAAGACTGCAAGGCTTGGAATATGATATTCAGAAAGGCAAGAGCACTGAGTCTACAACCAAGGATCACCTACCCATCAAAACTGACTACATACTTCCAGGAGAAAGTATGGGCATTCAACAAGATAGAAGATTTCCATGTATCTGCACAGAAAAGACCAGGAATAAATGTAAAGTTCAATATCCAACCACAAAAACCAAGAGAAACATGAAAAGGTAAATAAGAAACAGAGAGGAAAGCAATACAACTCTTAATTTTAAATTTGCCTCTTTAAGGGCTTCAATAAGATCTAATTATTTATATTCCCATGTGGAGGAATATTATGTGTATCCACTATTATAGTAATTAGAAGAATTATTCTCAGGGAGAGGTTGGAGTACTAAATGGTCTAAGATGATATGGTGCTGAGTGGAAAAGAGGGGGGGTGAATAGTACATGGCACCAAGAGAAATTTGAATGAATGACAAAAATAGGATATTCTATTACACACAAAGAGGGAATGGGAAGGGGAGGGGACAAATAATATTATAAGAAGGAGAGGAAGAGAGCATTACGAGGTAATATTTAAACCTTACTCTCAGTGGAATTAACCCAGAGAGGGAAGAGTAGCTATATACATTGGCATATAGAACTCGATCTATCCCTACCGAGAAAGTCAGAAGGGATAAACCAAGGGGAGCAGGGGATTGGGGAGGTCAAAAAAGGGAGGGGAGGAGAAGGGGGAGGGAATTCATTAGGCCTTAAAAATAAAAAGAGGGGAATAACAAGGGAGGGGGTAGAAAGGATAGTAAATCAAGGGAGGGGAAAAGGGTTACTGGTTTAAAACAAATCACTGGTTTAAAAGGAAATAGCCTAAGAAGGAGGGGTAGAACTAGGAGAAGATACTTAAATGTTGGGGAATGCACAACTGATAATTATAGCTCTGAATGTGAATGGGATAATTGAGTATACTAAATTAAAAAGCTTTTGTACAAATGAAAACAATGTAACCAAAATCAGAAGGGAAACAACAAAAAGGGTAATATTCTTTATAACAAAAAAATCTGACAGGGGTCTAATTACTCAAATATAGAAGGAGTTAAATCAATTGTATAAAAAATCAAGCCATTCCCCAATCAATAAATGGGCAAGGGACATGAATAGGCAATTTTCAGATAAAGAAATCAAAACTATCAATAAGTACATGAGAAGGTGCTCTAAATCTCTAATAATTAGAGAAATGCAAATTAAAACAATGCTGAGGTATCACCTCACACCTAGTAGATTGGCTAAATGATAGTAGGGAAGAGTAATGAATGTTGGAGGGGATGTGGCCAAATTGGGATATTAATGCATTGCTGGTGGAGTGGTGAACTGATCCAACCATTCTGGCTGGCAATTTGGAACTACACTCAAAGGGCTATAAAAGATTGCCTGCCCTTTGATCCAGCAATACCATTGTTGGTTCTGTACCCCAAAGATATCATAGATAAACAGACTTGTATGAAAATATTTATAGCTGAGATTTTTGTGGTGGCAAAAAACTGGAAAACGAGAGTATGCCCTTCTATTGGGGAATGGCTGAACAAACCGTGGTATATGCTGGTGATGGAATATTATTGCACTAAAAGGAATAATAAACTGGAGTAATTCCATGTGAACTGGAAAGACCTCCAGGAATTGATGCACCGTGAAAGGAGCTGTGCCAAAAAAACATTGTACACAGAGACCAATACCCTGTAGTAAAATAGAATGTAATGGACTTCTGTACTAAAAGGAATGCAAGGATCCATAACATTTCTGAGGGACTTATGGAAAAGAAGCCTTCCCACATTCAGAGGAAGAACTACAGGAGAGGAAACACAGAAAAAAAGCAACTGCTTGAACACATGGTTTGAGGCGGACATGATTGGGGATGTAGACTCAAAACTACCACACCAAGGGAACTATTAACAATTTGGAAATAAGTCTTGATTGATGACACATGTTAAAACCAGGGGAAATGTGCATTGGCTACGGGGGTGGGAAGGTCAGGGGGTGAAGGGAATGTAAGAGCATGAATCATGTAACCATAATAACTTTCTTAAAAATAGAAATTATTTAAAAATAAATAAATATCTTGGAAGTTAGTTACAAAGGCATTTAGTTAAAAAAATAAATTAAAATATCACTAATGGAAAGTGGATTATCACTACAAAGTGCATAGATTATTTCACTAAACTGAACCAATGTAAAATAAATAATAAATGTATAATTTGTTTTTTTTTTCTTTCTTTAGATAAAGAAACTGGGGCTCAGAAAGATCATTTGGTAAAGGTTATTCAATGAGTAATGTTATGCCAGGGATTTAAAGCCAAGATTTATAGTTCAAAAAACAATGATCTTTTTTACTATGAGATAATGAAATCCCAAAGGAAGAAGAAAACGAATAAAAACAAAAACATTTGTTTTTTTTTATTTTTATCTGATACTCCCTAAATTCTTTATTGTCTCTTGATCTGAAAGTGTTCTCCACATATTTGTTATCATGCCCTTCAGTTATCACCAGCTTTACTATTCATTTTTCTTACCATTCCTTAATAAAATATTTCCATCTTTGTTTCCCATTTTCTAAAACTTCTGAATGGGCATATGTAAAAAGAAAGGCACATGCTGAACATGTATGCAGAAATTAAACTCAGAATAAGAAAAAAAATTAAAAAACATTAGAGATCATTTAACCTGCTCTTTTTCACTTTGTAGCATAAGGAACTGAGGTCCTATATTGCTAAATATCAAAACCTATGTTACATTGGCAGAAATGGGAATAAAACTTAAATGTATAGATTCTTGCACTGCAGTGCTAGAATAAAAATAAAGTTAATATCCAAACGTTTACAAAAGATTTTAACTTCTATTTAAATACTCTCAATAGAAGCACTTCTAAAACTCTTATTTTAATGTGGTCATTTTTATGTTCCTTTTTGTTGTTATTGTTTTAATTTTTCATGACACCATTAAATCCTGCTGATTTCATTTTCTTATATTTTCCTAGTTGTGGTCATAACTAATTTATTGTCATATTTTTCTTCTTAAGGTGGTACTTTTACTTTTCAAGTTGCTTTCTCATTAAGTAATTTCTTGTCTGCCTTTCTAACCTCTGTATGCTTTGTCCTTACCAACATTAGCAACACCTAACCATTTAACAGTATATGTGAGTTTAATTAGTTCGCTGGTTACTCCCTCTTTGAAGTCATTAACAAAGATGTAATACAAGATCCTTAAACTGAATCAAAATAGAGAATTAGTTTGTCCTTGAATGGTGCTGCCTCAGTGAATAAAGGAGGTTATTGGTGCTGATCCCTGATTTTTCTTCCCTGTGATATCTTTCCTCATTACCAAAACTGTCTTCCTCCTTTTGTCTTTCTTTTTTTCTCATATTCCCAGTCTCTCTAATTCTGTCTTTCTCTTTCCTTATATCTTTTCCTCTCTCTACCCCCTTTCTTATCTTCTCTCTCTTTCTCTGTTTTTCCCATCTATCTCTCTCTCTCTCCTTTCCCCTCAATCCCTTTACCTCCTTCCTTTCCCACATCCCTCTTTGTTTCCTTTCTCTTCCATCCACAACAGCTCTCCCCCATCCCTCCCCACTCCCAGGTATGAAGAAAAAAAAATTCTTGTTCTTTTTTTGACTAGTTTTCCAAATCTTGCCAAAGCTGCTGGAAGAAAAATGATCATATACATTATCTATTGACACAAAGATTTGACCTGTTTCATTTCTGACACTTTTTCCTAGAGAGCCCTCTACTCCTAAGGGGCTAATCATATTGGTCCAGAATTTAGAGTGGATTGATACCTAATGGGCTTTAGCCCTTCTAGAGAACAAAGCTACCAAGTTCAAGTGATGCCCTGACTTCAGCCTCCTAGCTAGCAAATGTGAACACATCCTATAATGTTTCTAATTATTGAGAAGTTTGAATTTCTGTTTCCTGTATTAGAATAAGCTCAAAGCCTTTATTGATTGTTATTTCCAGTAAGATTCATGAACTACATGACGAAGGGGAAAGTATCAAGATGTTTCTTTTAAATCGAAGCTAAGGAATAAAAGATTTTAAGTAGACTTGCTAGAAGGAAATAAGACAATGAAAAAGCCAGTGATGGAGTAAAAGGAAGCTGGATTTAAGTCTTACATTTTTCTTCCTACTTATTTTATGACAATAGATAAGCCACTTACCTTCCTAATTTTACTGAGTCAGAATTCAAAATCAAGTCTGCCTAATTCCAAGCTTATTGCTCTAACTAATATACTCCCTTGTCATGACTAGACATCTGCACATAAGGAAGGTAGAGCCTATAGTGTAATTTAATATTTTTTATAAATACTTATTTGTTAGAAAGATTGGATAGAAAGATTTTGCTAATTCAGTTATTTTGGGATTCTACTAAAACATTTCATATGCATATATAGGTATTCAAAAAACACACTCAGGGGGCAGCTGGGTAGCTCAGTGGAGTGAGAGTCAGGCCTAGAGACAGGAGGTCCTAGGTTCAAACCCGGCCTCAGCCACTTCCCTGCTGTGTGACCCTGGGCAAGTCACTTGACCCCCATTGCCTACCCTTACCAACCTTCCACCTATGAGACAATACACTGAAGTACAAGGGTTTAAAAAAAACACACTCAATTGCATCGGTCATCATAACAATACAGTTCTCTCCATAAATATAAATAAGAATCCATGTTTATCTATTTAAACAGAACACATATTGATTATGACTTTTCACACATTTTGTTTAATCTAGCCAATTTGCCTTTTAGGTTCCTTTATGCTCCAAGGATATTTCTTAGGATTCTCTTAGGATTTCTTAGGATATTCTCTTATTATTTATTATTTATTCTTGATATATGGCCACCTGGTTCCTTTTCTATTAATTAACTTCTAAATATTCCTTATACTACTTTTTATATGGAAACCAATAGAAAGGTATTATAGCTTACTTTAAGTGATTATAAATTTCTTCATTGACTCCTATATCACCCATAACACTGAATCTTCTCAAATTGTCCTTTTATGATAATTACTAATATTAAGAATTTATAGCATCAAATTTTTATTATAATGATGAGATTTTGTATTTAGGAGCTTCTTTAGGTTTTTATATGAACAATCCCTAAGTGATATTCATCCCACTCTTGTACTGTTATTCCAACTTTATTCCATCTACAATATCTCTTTCTTCTCATAAAATATATGAATTACTTTCCTAATACTATCTTTCAATACAGATATAGTTTAAGTTTTGTAAAAATAATAAGTGAATGGTGATGTTCTTAATATACCATTTCCCTAAGCATTTTACCTTCTTTTTCCCTTTGCCCTCAGACAGTTCTTTAAAGCAAATATTTTATATTAGATTTTCAAATTTTTCCTATTGATTTTCTTTGAAACAAATATGCTGATGCCAACAATGTATTTGTATAAATGGGAAAGGAGTAAGGTATCATTATACTTTATGAAACTATGAAAGGAAATATTATAGTAGAAAATAAAATTATCCGTGAAATAGCATTTTATCTAATTAGTTTGAGTGGAGGGATAAGATAGATGTAAAGAATAAAGGAAGTAGGAGAAGGATTATATTTTTTGTTCTTTGTCTTTGAGAAAAAAACTAAGTGCAATGGAGGGAATTGTCAATGAGTCACGTAAGAATTGGAAAGGAAATTTTTCTAATGATTAAAGCACTTGGAAGGGACATAGCTTCCTCTGGATTTCTTTATGCTAATGACAACTAAATGGCAATTTATCTGGTATGCTATAAAGCTGTAAATACTATAAAACTCATTCTTGTTCTGGTGTGGATTAGGCTAGATGATCTGATTTTTTTTACAAACTCTTTATACAAATTCTTTGACTCTCAGCATTATGAATTTTGTGTGCATATATTTGTGAACAAACAAACAAACAAAAAGGAATATAGAGTACATTACAAATTAAAAAAAATCCAAAGACAATTACCCTATTTAATTCCGACCATATTTTAAAAATTCAATGTGGCCACTAGGTACTTTCCTTGAAATTTTCTATTTCTCTTTCTTTATTACTGGAGAAGGAAAGATTTAAAAAATCACAGTAATGAGCTTAAAATGTACAAACTAATGAAAGATTTTCCAAAAAAATATAAAAAAAAACATAGCTATGTATGGCATGAGGCAAAACCATTGCTTGCAGGACCAGTAATATTTTAGATCTCTAAATAGAAAACAATTTAGTAGTTTTTTTTCCTTTTTAATTTCTTTGGATTCATGAAAAGCAATTTTTTATCTCATTTTAGAGCATTATAGGAGTTATGGGAGTATATTAGTTGAAGAGGAATGCAAGGCATTTTTCTGTGTACATCCATGCCCACAGGCAACAAGGTGACAAATGGACAGGAATTTCGCCTCTGAGAGTTCAATAAGCTGCTATTGTCCTGACATTGCAAACTGTTTACCACAAAAATCCTCTACATCTATCACCCATGACCAGCCTTTGCTTGATTCTAATTCCACTGACATTGAAACCTGAAGCCTTTTGTGAGTCATTTATCACACTTATTAAAATGTTCCATAGTGGATTAGAATAGCAATTCACTATTATTTCAGAATGCTGCCCAAGGGCTAGTCTATGCAGCAAATCCTAATGCTTTATTGAAACTGTAGTTTGGTTTTAATAAATGATTCTTTGCAAAGGTACCATGCTTTCAATTATGAGAGGTGATGTTGGCATTTTAAATCTGGCACCAGAGCTAGTGATTATGCAAATCCCTCAGTTTAATATTTCATTTAAATCTGCCCTAAATACTTCATACTTAATATTTCAACAAGTATATGTCAATGGGATTAAATAGGATGCTGTGTGTAAGGAATACCTTTCAATTTCTGCCTTTCAAATATAGACCAAATATTCTACAATTTGTTACAAAGAACCCAGAAGTAGATATTGCATAAATCAGTTTTCCATCAATAATATATCTATGGTCTAATGGCTAATGAATCAAAATTATTCAATTATATAAACAATGAAATTGTTTTGTTTTGTTTTTCATTATGACCATTTTCTCACATATTTCTTTAAAAACTGTTTTTAACAATTGCCTTTGATCTTTGACCACCAATGAGAATAAACTTCACTTATATATCATTTCCCTAAAGCTTTAAATAATTATTTCCAACATATAGATGATATTAATTTGCATATTCACCATGACTTAACAGTCACCAATTTTCTTAGGCGAAGTTTTCCTTGCAAATAAAATTCACATTCAGATGGCATAAAGATTAATGAAGAACAAAAGCAGACATTTTTCTGCTCCTTGTATTCACTCATAACTCCAGGAATTAGCATTATTACCATTTCACCAATGAAGAAATGGAGTTGGAAACCATTTATACAACTTTGCCAAGGTTATAGAGGAAATAGGAAGACAAAAAAGAAGCTTTGAATTGAGAAATCCTAATGCCTATTCCTAGTTGAAAGAGAGACTAGAATGTAGTTAATTCTCAACCTTGATATGTCCCTTTAAATACCCACTTGTTTTGACTTTTCTGTCAGTAAAATTGAGTTGAGTATTTTTAAATCTAAATTCAGATGTGACCCAGTAACTTTGCTAAAATAAGGAAGAGTGAACCAAAGGAGATTTAAGTTTGAAAGTGACCTTAATTACTTTTCTATGTTATCTAATAATACCCAGAATCTTCATGGAAGATTTATAGTGAGAATTCAGTGATTCTCATCAGCTTCCCTTGCCTGACAAAGGAGAAGGATCTGTGTTTCCCATACTGGACTCAATGACATTACTAGAAGAAAGGTATATATTTGAAGAGGTAATTTTAAACTGAATAGGGTTTATCAAGATCAAGTTTGGTTGAAGGTAGGCAAAGATACTAAACACCAAAATGTACTGCTATTTATAATCATTAAGAGAAATTTTGTCTCCACTTCTGCATAAAATGAAGAAGCTGGCAATTTGTATTTGGTCCTCATCCAGGGCACAGGAGTGAGAGGGAAGCATAATCAGTAGGAAACTTTAGAAAGAAGTGGAGAGCAAGCCAAGAGCAAGCCACACATCCCCACCCCACATCTCCTGAGCCACATTTGGAACCTAATTCCAAGCCAATATCCAGACCCTCAGACCATGCCTGGGTAAATAGTGGCCCAATAAATTCACACACCTTGAAATTCTAAACCTATGGGGAAGTCTTCTCAGGGCAGTCTGTGCTGAAGTGGGCTGATCTATGTGGGCCCAGAACAAAACCATGAATCCTAGTCTGGGCTTGGAGTGAGGATACAGATCCCAGTTTTGGGTGGTTGGTGCAATAGAAGTAGGTCCAGATCTTTTTGAGAAGGGTTCAGGGTAGAGAGCTCCAGGCCAGGGCAATCAGCTCTGTGCCCAATTAGAGTAAGTACACAGTGAGATAAAAACAAACAAACAAACAAAAAAAAAAACTTACATCTAAGCCTGAGGCTAGAATTTGAGCATTTCCTGACCTGACCAAGCTCAGAGTAAGAGCAAAAGCTTACACCCAAAACTGAGGCAAGGTTTTGAGCTATCATCATCTCAAGGGTTAATTGAAACAGCAGTGGGAAGTGGTTCTCAGAGCTCTCAGGCCTCAGGCCATCATACCATATTGGAAAAGAGTACCTTAACCTCCTAGAAAACTGAGCCTACATATGAAAACCTAGGAACAATGAGCAAACAACCAAAAAAGTACTAAATCTGAAGACTTTTTATGGAGACAAAGAACAAGGTACAGACACAGAAGGGGCCAGTGAAAGCAAAGCAAACACATACAAAGTCCGAAAGAGAAATATGAATTGGATACCGATTCTAGAAGAACTCCAAAAAAGACTTCAAAAACCAATTAAGTGAGGCAAAGGAAAAATGGGGAAGAATAATGAAAGCAATGCAAGAAGAAATGAAAAAATAGAAGCAAAAGCTGATGGAGGAAGAATAGGCCTTAAAAATTAGAAATGAGCAACTAGTGATTTCATGAGAAATCAAGAAACAATAAAACAAAACCAAAAGAATAAAAAAACAGAATAAAACATGAAATATCTTATTGAAAAAAAAACAACTGATCTAGAAAATAGATGCAAGAGAGAAAATTTAAGAATTATTGGACTACCTGAGCCATGATAAAGAAAAAACAAAACGAAACTTGGATATCATAATATAAGAAATTATGAAAGAAAACTGCTCAGATATCCTTGAATAAGAAAATCAAATTGAAAAATTGTAAGAATTCACAGATCAGCTCCAGAAATAAATTCTCAAATGACAACTTCCAGGAATATAATAGCTAAATTCAAGAGCCCCTAAGCCAAAGAGCTTGCAAATACTTAAAGCAGCCAAAAAGAAACAATTCAAATATCATGTAGATATGATATGACATATGATATGACATATATGTATATGTGATGATAGGAAATGATATGTATGCTATGATGTGTGTGTATATATATATATATATATATATATATATATATTTATATATATGAGATATTATTTATAAAAAATCAAGGGGTGAAACAGGATTGCAGTGAGAGAAAGGGGAAGGGAGAGATTGAATGGGATAAATTATATAACATAAAGAGGCTAGAAAAATCATTATGGAGAGGGGAGGATAAGGGTGGTAATGAGCAGTGCTTAAACTTTACTCTCATCATAACTGGATCAGAGAGGGAAAAAATACATTCATTGGGGTATAACATTATATGTTACCCTACAGAGAAGTAGAAGGGGAATAAGAGAAGGGGGAGATAATTGGAGGGAGGGGAAAGTGGGAGAGAAATGAAAAGCAAAATAGTGGTTAGGAGGGACAGAATAAAAGGAAATAGAGCAGGATCAAAGAATAATATGGAAATAGCTTTCAAGTAATAACATTTGTGTTAGCCAGGGGGATTGCTTGTAGGATCTTGGAGGGGGGGCAGAAGAGAGGAGAGAAAGAAAATACATCACATAAACATGGAAAAAATGTTTTTGAAAAAATTAAAAAAAATTTTTAATTAAAAATTTTTTTAAAGGAATTAAAGACATACAAGAATTCTTGCCCTTAAGAAGCTTAGATTCTACTGGGGAAGACAATATACAAAAATATATAAAATTAATATGAGGTAATTTAAGGAGTGAGACAAACATCTGAGTGGGGGTTCAGAAGACTTAAAGAAGGTAATGTCACTGAAGCTATGTTTTGAAGGAAAATTGACTTTTAAAGAAGTAGAGGTGAGAAAGTCACACATATTGAGGATGGGGAAGATCTGCAATTGGTATGCAATGGAAAATGGAATATACTGTATGAGCAAGTGGAAAAAAGGCCTTTTTGGCTAAGCCCCATTAAATGCATAAAGAAGAACAATGTGAAATAAAGCTGGGGAAGTATATTAGAACCTAGTATTCAGTTATTTTAAGGGATAATGAGATGTTTGCATAGATATTTAGGTAATAGAGATACTGCAGCAGTGAGCTAATTCCATTTACACATTACTAAGCAGTAAAATGGTCAATGAGACCATTAGTTTACAAAGAATTATTTTGGTGGCATGGTAGAAAGTGGATCAGAGAGTTAAGAGACTTAAAATTTGCCCTCCCAGAGCTATGGCACATATATCATACTCTTCGGATAACTTCTTATTCTACTTGGGTAGAATGTTACCTCCACCTTTCTCTATTTTTCATTCCATTAAAAGGACTCACAGTGATGTATTCACAAAGAATTATTAAAATGAAATGTAAAAAAGGAAGTGATAGAAAAAATACATAATTTAAAATCAAGTTACTCAGTTCTTTTTTCCATCCACAGAAATTAAAGTTTTGTTTTTTTCTAAATCTTACCTATTTGTAGGAGAGGAACCGTGAAAAATTTCCCCCCCAATTCTCTATAACTAACCAACTAAATCTTGAATTTCAACATCCCTTTCTGTTTGCTTGGGAACATATTCCATATTGTTCTCTATCTGTTAAAGAACAAGTAAAATGGAGAAGTAAACTATTATTGTGCAGAATATTTCTTTTCTTAAAAAATAGGTTAAAGTTTTTCTCACCAACAGGAAAAGAAAAAAACAAACAAACTCAGATTTTCCTCCAAAGATCCACTTTGGCCAGATGTCTACTGTGTTGGTTGGAAAATCAGATTTTTTGATTTTTAATAATTCTATATATCTAAATTGCCATATTAAGTTTATGCATAGGAAGAACTTATAAAAATACTGATTGTTTAAATAATGTGAATAAGCAAATAATAACCAACAGTTCAACAACTCAATTAAAAAAATTTTTTTGCTTCCATCCTGAATCAATACTGTGTATTGGTTCCAAGGCAGAAGAGAGGTAAGGCCTGGGTAAAGGGGGTTACATAACTTGTCCAGGGTTATATAGCTAGGAAGTATTTAAGGCCAAATTTAAACCTAGGACATCCTGTCTCTACGCCTGGCTTTCAATTCACTAAGCTACCCAGCTGCCCCCACAGAACACAATTAAAAAAAAAAAGCAACTGTGTCAATGGGCATCCAATTTTTCCTATGGATTTTTAAAAGTGGTTTCCCAAACCTTGAGAATATATGCCCTACTCTTTACTTCCAAAAGAAGGTGATTTTTTTGTTATATTTCAATTTATACCATGTAAAATCTGTCAAGGTAATGGTACCTTGATAACAAAAAGTTACCTAGCTGCTTATATTTCAGGACCCATGAGATTTTTTTAAATGTTGATTAGTCCAGATTATAGCTAATTAAATATCAGAAAGAAAATTATATTTAAATAATAAAAAACCTGAGAACAGGCAGAAAATTAAAGGTTATACTTGACATTACAAACATGCTGCTTCTGCTAAACCTTCCATGTGTTTCACTTTCATAGTTATAGGGAAATAATATGACTTTTTTTCATTACTTATCACTTGGAAGATAGTTGAAAGCCTTATTAAAATATGTGAATCTTGGTTTTCCCAAAGCTGACTTATTTGCTACTTCTTATGCTGCCTCATTGTGCCCAGAAAAGTTTATTTTCTCTCTTGAGAAACAGCAGGCACATAAAATTGAAATATTCCCTGATCTTCAAAGGAGTGATTGAATAGGTTCCAAATATGTATTTGGTGCTTTCCTCACAGAGCATTTTCATGTTCATGTTTCAAAGCACACATAAGGAAGAAGAAATTCACTGACACAGTACCTGTTCCTATTGCTTCTTTGAAACAGCCAAAAATGAAAGTGCTGGATTCCCAATTCACTAAGTCAAGTGAAATTACATTTCTCACACCTTTGCCTATCCATGAACTAAAGGTCACATAGGGAATTTTAGTCCTTGTGGGATCTGGGTTTAAGACCCATCCAGAGGTAATTCAAGATAACATTTAAACCATGAATTTTTCATAGACATTAATTTATGGACCATGTAAAGAAAATGGCAAGTAGCTTAAATATTACATAAGAGACCTAGATATGGCTGATATAAAATAATAGTGAAACATAAGTCCCTAAAGACATTTCATTCACTTTCACTGAAATATCCAATGTGCGTTACTCTACTCTGATTCTATTACTAAGCTAGCATAAAGGGGTTGAGAAGGTATATATCACAGGATCATAGATTTCAAAGGAATATTGTCCATTTTAAAGTCTGTTGACTTTCTCATTTTATATAGGAGAGGTCAAGAGAGGTTAACTGAGTTTGTCAGAGGCACAGAGGTAATTAAATATAATTCGGAGCTGAGACTTAAATTCATTTCACCTGTCTCTAAATCTTGTGCTCTGTCTGCTCTACTAGGGAAGATAGGAATTCAAGACACTCACCATGTGATTAGACTAATAAAAAATGTATATATATATATATATATATATGTATATATATATATATATATATAAACACTCTTATTATACACACATATACATACAGATATAAAAATCAGTTTTAAATGTGATTGGGGCCAAAATGTGCATGTTCAGTCATTTTCAGTCGTGTCCCACTCTTTATGACCCCATCTGGTATTTTCTTAGCAAAGATATTAGAATGATTCACATTTTTCTTCTTCAGCCTATTTTATACAAAAGGAAACTGAGGTAAACTGGGTTAAATGACTTGTCCAGAGTCACACAGCTATTAAATATCTGAAACCATTTTTCAACCCAGTTCTTTCTGACTACAGGCCTGTTTATCTATTCACTTTGCCACCTAATTGATTATTTAGAAAGGCTTTATAGAGCAGGGGAGGATGTTAATCTGACTCTTGAAGGATACTCAAAATTTGAGTAGACTAGGGACATATAACTTTTTTTAAAATAAGTCAGACATTTGAATAGCTTTGTTAAAAAAAGATAGTACATAGAAATTTTAGTATTCACTATATTGTACTGAGAGATGTTAGTTAGCAGTGACCCCTGACATATATGTTAACAGTGACAATCTTGGTCATTTTATCTGATATATCACACAAAATCCAGGGTTTTATACCTTTCCCATATAATGCCTGGCTGAAATTATATCTTTTTATTTTATTTTTATTTTTTTTTATTTTTTTGCTCAGAGGTAGCTGATACACTTCTCTGGGACACCTAAACTTCATAGAAGACTTTCTTTTTTCCCTATCCTCACCTTTTTTATTTTTTAATTTTCTTTTGCTATTCTGAATTTAAGAAACACCAAACAAAATAACATTCCTATCTAATAGAATGGAAAAGAATTGTTCATAAAGCTGCCAATCTCTTTGGTATAAAGATCATTTTTCTTTTTAAATCTAATAAATTCAACGAATAATTCTCAAAGCTTTTCTGCTTATCTATGATTCCTTCTGGCCTTCTTTCTATTCTATCCTATGTATTAAAAATACTAAAATTTCTCTCTTTTTTCTGATGCCTTTTCCCAAATTTCCTTTCCTTCTCATCTACTCTCTCCCCTGCAATGAAGACAAACAAACCTTTGAAATAAATATTAAAAATCCAGGGAAAAAAGTTCTCACCTCGGTTATGTCCAAAATATATAACAAATTCTCTATCTTAAGCCCATTACTGGTCTGTCAAGATGTAAATAATATATTTCACCATGGGTTCTCTGGAATCATGATGGGTCTTTGGATTTTTTAGAGTTGTCATTCAAAATTATTTGCCTTTACAATCTCATTATTAGTAGATAAATTTTTCTCCTTAAGTTTATTTTACTTTCCATCAGTTCATACAGATCTTCTCAGGTTTTTCCCAGACTAGTCCTTTTGTCAGGTCTTATGTTAATATGGTATTTCCTTATATACATATACCATCATTTTTAGCTATTCACCAACTAATGAATACCTCCTAGTTTCAATTTTTTGATAGCAAAAAAAATATTTATTTGTATATACATATGTGTGTATGAATACATTGATAAAGGTTCAATTTCATTGGTCAGGAGCTTATATTGACAGATGTTGTCCTTTACTGCCACCTAGTGTTGGGTAGAGGTGAAACTTTTTGTAAGGGCATGTTGCTCTTTGCCGCTCTTTCTGCTTCAGAAGGAAAAGTGGAGTAAATTACTTTGGTAGCCTGGTGAGATAACTCAAGGTCAAATTGAATTATGCTGCTGTGAATTCATTCTTTAAACCAAAAAACAAAAGCAATAAAACTTAACTTCCATCTTAGAATAAATACTTTGTAGTTTTTCAAAGGCAGAAGAGCTATAAGGGCTAGGCAATAGGAATTTAGTTACCCCATGACTGCTATCAGATTTGAATCCAGGACTTCCCATCTACAAGAGGAACACAATTCAGATTTATGCTCTCTGACCTTGTTTAAGTTGAAGTTCTCAGACCTGTTATCTGGGTTGAATCATTCATCTTGTCCAATGGTCAATAAGGCAGACTTCTAAACTCTACTCTAATTTATACTAACAAACAACATATGGAACTGTAAGTCAGAGACCGCAGAACTGGATCTGTTTAGAGGGTCTAGGAAGAATGCAACTGCCATCTTGTCTTAGTTACTGCCCCTTACCCTGATATGCGACTGTAGGTCCTTTCTAAATCTTCACATGCCTTACCACTTTGGACTTTTTCTCCAGCATCACCAATATTTAACCTGCCTTTCTATTCTTACCTGGGCTAGAAAAAAGATCTACTCTGATTTCTTCTTCAATTTTTGTACTCTATATTGGTCTGACATGATTCTTTTTGTGTTTTTTTTTTTGAGGGAGAGTTCTGGACTATACATATTACTTTTACTTCTATCATCTCTGTCAGTCTATCTATCATTTTTATTGCATCATACTGGAGGTACAACATTGGAGGCTCCAATGACTAGCTAAGAGACAGCACTCATTCAGGTATTGGCTTTTTGCATAGCCATATGTAAAGGACTAAAGACATATTAGAAAAGTATATGACATCTCAACAATTATGTAATTTATCTAGACCACGTAGTTGGATTGGGTGATATAAAAGTCTTCTTTGTTAGAACTTATTCCATTCTCCATTGTCACTATTGGTGCTACTCAAAGGTTCAACATGTAGAATTTAAGATGTACTAGTCTTGTATGAATTTTTAATTTGCTTCTAAGAGTTTCAAGGCTGATTCTGGACAGTTCAGTTGTCAGAAAATGATTCCATTAACAATAATTTAGACTCTCATTTTATTTTTAAAGATAATTAATTAAGAATATTTTTCCATTCTTTCCATTCCCTTTTCCTCCCATTCCTGGAACTGACAAGCAATTCTACTGGGTTATACATGCATCATTGTTCAAAACCCATTTCTGACTCTCTTTTTAAAGGATATTTTGAAATTTTACATATTTTGATTATTTTGATATTTCATGTTATATATTTTAATGTAATTGAATCCTTTTGTGATCCTATATATATATATATATATATACATGTG
>NC_058135.1:188099188-188237965 GCF_016433145.1 Gracilinanus agilis | reverse complement strand
TATATATATATATATATATATATATATACATGTGTATGTATATATATATATATACATACTGTTATGAAGAAATGAGTCTTGGTTAAAGGAGGGATAAGGCTGATATAGGTGATAGGAGGATGAATGAAGGGGATAGCTGAGTGTAGGGAAGGGATGAATGAGGTGGTATTTATAAGGAAGGTAAGGGAATGGATGTGAGTTTACAGGAGGACTGCTCAAACAGGCTAGACACTGAAGCTAGAGACAGAGGGTACTGGGAGGAAATAAGTTGGATCCTCCAGGTAGGAAAGTATTTCTATGATACAAAGGAGTTGGACCAGTCAGAAATATTTAGGTCTGGCTAGAGGATTTTCTCTTGTAAATTTCTAAAGTCCTTTGAGGGAGGAGTCAAAGGCTCCTCCCTGCTAGTGAAATTGATGTCTGCAGGAAATCTCCACTGGGTACTTCCTGCCCAAGATGGATGCCTAGGTTTCCCCCAAGAAAATAAAAGGAAAATAATTCTTCCTTCTTCAGCCTTTGCCTTAATCTTCAATACAATCATTGTAGAGGCTTTGTATAGGTAACAAAGGGGATTTATTAATGTCTGGGATAGTCAGAGGGAAGGAGGTTTTAGGTTTTCTAACTGCTGCTAGGGAGAAAGCTGAGGCTGGGGGAAGGGTCACAGGAGAGGGTCAGACTGAGAGAGGCCTGCTCTCCCAGTCAGGAAGATGTCACTGTCCTGAGGTAAAAGTATTTATCTAATCACTAAATAAGGGGTGGCTTGATTTAGGAATGTCCTACTTGCCTACAGAAACTAAACCCAAGATGTCCAACCACTAAGCGCACCCTTCCTCCCAGGGCCCAAAGGGAAATTCAGGGGAACAGGAGGGATGTAAATGAAGAGAGATCAGGGGGAGGTCCAGAGAAATCAAGCTAGGTCCAAAATGTCCCCAAGTCAAATAAGCACAGGCCAATGCCAAAGCCAAAAGGCAAAAAGCCCTTCAGTTCAAAAAAAAAATTTGGAACTTCAGCACTATTTATAGCCTCAGGCTCCAACTACTTTTCTGAACATTCTAAAACCTAACTTCCAGAGCTGCTTACAGTGGAATTTGCAAAAGCAAAAGACTTCTGCTAGCAATCCTGCATTACAATCTGCTCATTTGTCTTTTGGAAATTTGCACCTTGCAACATTTCCTGGTTGCTAAGATCTAAAGGGATTCTACTCTTACTCTAAGCTAAACTATAACTATGCTCTTATCCCTATCTAAGTTTTGCAAAATAAGAAAAAGGGTTAGTTACTCCTAAACTTATGCTAAGACTTAATCTAAGCTAAAACTAAGGTGGGTTATAGGAAAGGCATAGGAAAGGAATGGGGATTTAAGTTTTGCAAAACATTTTTGAACTGAAAGGAAAAGCAGATTAAATGCAAACATTCACAGACTTAAAGCTAACATTTGCTAACTAAAACAAAGTAATAAATTCTATCTATGTACCTTTCTAATTTCATGAACTAACAACAAAAGTATCAATTAAGAAAAAAATGCTGCAATCTAAGCTTCTAAATTCTAATTAATTGTACTAAAATTAGTATATGAATATATTAGTACACTCGCCTATGTTAGAAAGGTTAGTAAGACTACATTAGTCTAATACTATTTGTAAGTCTTTTGGTTAAACCATAGATTTAAGCTATGTACAATATTTACAAGAAAGTTTAAAAAATTCTGTCCTTGTTCTGACTTATCAAAGTATCTAACTGTCCCTGTGTGTTAGTAAAACTTATTGCTAAGGATTAGTAAGCAAACATTTACATATTTACATTCTTTACAAGAAATGTCAGGTGATTTGAGTAGAAGGTGTCTGAACCAAAGTAAGAGGAAAACTCTATGCTAAGGCAGATAAGCTCTTCTCTCTTAAGTGTGAGTTTAGTGTTTCATATATAGATGTGAAGTCAGGAATATGTTCTATGTGTTGTCTAGTGTGATCTATCCATGTAATGAAGTGTTACATACTTACTCCTCTGGGATTCTTCTGCAAATTGCATGTACTGCATGAATGGAATCTAAAGTGTTAGATGTAGTGAAAATTCTGTTGGGTATAAGTTATTTTCTCCAAATGTGTGAGTCCAACACTGATCCAATGCTCCTCTTCACAGTGTTGTTGTTGTCCCAAACATCGATTGTGTATCCAGTTACAGATTTCTTTTGTAGTCCCTGGGGTTGCTGTCCTTGTGATGATCTGCAAACTCAGCAATGCTTTCTTGTGTCATTTGATGTTATCCCGCGCTTGTCAACTTGCACTGGAACTGGTGTTCTGGTGTGTTGACTTGTGTCAGGAACAAAGTTTAAAATGTCCATGAAACATGATTAATCTTTTCTTCTTTCTTTTTCTTTTGCAGTTTAATAAATATGATTACAGGTAACAAGAGTTCGTCATAATGTCTTTTGTGCTTTCATTTATTTGTCGATGTCAGTGTCTAGGTCTTGGATTAATTGCAAATCAAATGTTGTGTCTTTTTCTGTCGCTGATTCTTTTTCATTGTCATGGTGGTTTATGGATGATTCTTCTAAGTTGTAATTGGGATTGGGATAATTATTTTGGTATAAAATTTGGTGTAATATCTGGCTGTTCACTGGCTCTTGGTCTAACTGTGATTCTGATTCATGCTCTGATTATTGTTGTGATTGCTGCTCTGTTTCTGTGGTCTTATGTATAGGTTGTGGACTTTCTGTGGACTTATTTGATTGACTGGTTGGTCCTAATTGATCTTTGTGCTGTATAATAACTGGGTTTTGCTGTTGTTGGGACATGTCTTTTGCTGGCTTGACATGAGTGACATGGAACCAAGGATCCCTCCCTTTAACTTTGATTGCACTAGGGGTTGTCAAAATTATCTGGGACAGACCATGCCACTTGGGTTCTAACACAGACTTCCTAGTGAAGTTTCTGATGTAAACATAATCTCCAGGTTGGAAGTTGTGCAGACTAAAATCAAAGGGTACTCTTTGATGCATCAAGCCTAGTTTATGAAGTTGGTTTAATGATTGCTTGAGTAATTTAATGTACTCATAGAGCTTGCATTCCATACCCAGGTGTGATAATTTATGAATGCCTTGAAGTGACTTGCCATGGTAAGGTGGATGGCCATACAGCATTTCAAATGGTGATAAGTGAGTAATGCTGTTTGGTTGGCATCTGAGATGGAATAGTGCCAATGGTAATGCATCAGGCCATTTCATATGAGATTCTGCACATATTTTAGCTACTAGAATCTTCAAAGATCTATTCACTCATTCAATCTGTCCACTTAACTCCAGTCTGTACATCGAGTGAAAATTTTTGACTCCTAAGGTCTCATAAACTGTAGCTAAAATCTTATTAGTGAAGTGGTACCCAGAATCTGAAGCAATGTGTAATGGAATAGAGAATCTGGGTGTTAATTCTCTGAGTAAGACTTTCACAACAAACGCTGAAGTGTTGTGTTTGGCTGGGAAAGCTTCTGGCTATTTAGTTAATCTATCCACTATCACTAATGCATATCTGTAACCTTAACATCTTGGCATGATGATGTAATCAATTTGTAAGCATTCGAATGGTATATAGACTAGTGGTTTGCCTCCCAGACTTTGTAATTGTCTGGTTGAATTGCATACAAATTCTGCACCTCTGAGAAACTCTCATAGCAACTTCATATATGCCCCTTGCATTCCAAAACCTAGTTATAGAATCTGCCATGCCCAGACTTCCATAATGCCCTTTTTGGTGAAATGCATTGCAAAAGGTGAAATACAGGGATCTAGGCAACTTAGGTTTTCCATTTGCCCGCAGCCAAACTCCATTAGCTAAGTATGCAACATGATGTTTCTTCCAATCCTTCACTTCCTTTGGGGAGTATGGGTTTTTGAGATCAAGATAAGTTTAGAATTGTACTTGGTCCATACCTCACCGCGTATTTGGCTGTGATATCTACACATTTGTTCCTGGATTCCACTGGCCTTGAATCTTGATGTGAGCCTTGCAATGAATGACAGATACTCGGGCTGGTAATTGGATTGAGTCCAACAACTGATTAATTAAATTCCCATACTCTATCTGTTTGCCATTGGATGTAATGAAGCTTCAATTTTTCCAGAGTTCACCAGAATGATGCACGACTCCAAAAGCATACCTCGAATTGGTAAAAATGTTCACATTCTGGTTTTCAGCAAGCTTCTGAGCATCTATCAATCCAACTAGTTCTGCCCCTTGGGCACTCATAGTAGGTGGTAATGATGAATACCAAAGGGTTTCAAAGGCTGTCACTATGGCTGCTCTGGTAAATCTCTGATTGTCTACTATGTATGATGATCCATCTGTGAATAAGGTCAAATTGGGGTATTCCATGGGCTTATTGGATAAATCTGCCCTTGTTTTATGCACGATGTTTAGTGCACCCTCACAGATGTGTAGATGCTATATATACATATATATGTATGTTTATAATTTTTTGGATATAAAATCATAATTCTGGAAAAAGGATTTTTAAATTTTACCAAACTGCCCAAGTTTTCCATGACCTAAAAATGTCTCAGGAACCCTAGAAATAAGGCTACCTTTGTTCTTTGTTTTTTTAAGAAGCATCTCTGGACTAGAGAATTAACTCTCTGCATTGTACTCTGGGAGAATTTCTCAGAATTCAGTAAAGGCTAAGAGAGTGGACTCCTAATGACAGACTCAATGACATTATAAATTCAGCTGTGTGGAGAATCTTCACTTCATTCCTTCAACTATTTATGATGATAAAAGATCATGAAGCACAGACTACAAAGCATAAGTAACAGATAATACCATTGCTTTTCTATGAAGTATTTCCCTATATAGTGTGAGAAGAAAAGAAAAACTGGAAAAATTATATGTATATATATTTATACATAATATATATATGCATATATATATACACATACACATACATATATATGGAATAGGATCTTTAGCACATAAAAAAGATAGCTGTGAAGATATCTTGGTTGCTCCACCATTACACAGATTGATAACTGTCAGTGTTTACCCAGAGAGATAGTGGAAGCCCACTTTGGGACATAGACCTGAGAATTTGATACACTTGATTCACAAGGAATAAAAATTCAATGTCCTATATCAATGTTTGAATATAGGTGTCTATGTGTAAGTGTGTGAGCCTTTCTTTGATAGCAATATTTATGTGGAAAACTTTAGACCTGCTTAAGGGAGAATGGAACATTAATGCATACATGGTTATTCTGCATTGGTCTATCAAGAAGGTGCTTTCAATTTTTTAAATAAAAAACATCACATAGCCTTTAGCTTTTATGCACATATGATGAAATTTAAAGTAATTGCCTGAGATATGTGTTAACTTTTCAGTGGGTTAAATCTTACAAAGCAATTTTCACTTGTCAAGTGAAGTTTAGAGGTGGAGGTAAAAAGTAAACTTCTAACTACAACAATATTAATAACAAAATCTAACATTTACATAACACCTTAAAGCTTACCAAGCACTCTGTTATCTAATTTGATTCCCACAACACTTGATTTCCATAATGCATTTAATTCCTGTAAGTTAGGTCCTAATTTTTTATCCTCCCATAAGGATTAAATGAGAAAATGGAAACTGAGGAGGATTAGGTTAAGGCTTCCATAGCTAAACTGGTGTCTGAGGGAAGATTCAAATTCAAGACTTCTGGATACCAGGTCGAAATCCCAGGCACTCTCCTATTTAGCTTCAAAAAATATATGGGCTGTCTCACAAATATTTATTAAGTATCTTCTCTGTGTCAAACACTTTGCTAAATGATGATGATATAAAAAGAGGCAAAGGAGCTCCCTCAAGGAGCTCCCAATGTAAAGGCCAGTAGGGATCTCAGAGATTATCCAGTCTAATGCTTTCATTTTACAGAGGAGGATTCAGAGGGAGGGGCAAACATTTATTAAACATTTACTATGTACCAGGCACTATGATAAGAGCTTTACAAATTTTAATTTATTTTATCCTGTTGTGAGGATTATTTAGGTATTCGTTTATAATAACCCCAGGAGATAGATGCTATTGTTATCCACATTTTCAGATAAGGAAACTAAAGTTAAATTATTTTCCCAGGGGTTTATAGCTAGTAAGTGTTTGAGTCCTAAATTGAACTTGCCTCTTCCTTTCTTCTATCTTCTATTCCATTCAACTGCCTCTCATGAGAAACCTGAGGTCTAGAGAGGTCCACAGGATTAAAGTAGAAGAGCTAGCATTCAAACACAATATTCCTGATTACTTAGGTTAACTTAGGTTTAGTCACTGAAACACTGAAGTTTGGTTGTAGCATTTCTAGATACCCAAGACATAGAATCCTAGGACGTCAGCTCTTGAAGGAACTTTAGGTTTCTACTAATTAAATTCCAGACATTTTACAAATAAGAAAACATAGTTTGAAAGAGGATAGAGTAGATTACTTCTTATCATATAACAAGTTAGAAGCAGAGCTAGTATGAAACCGCAGGTGCCAACTCATTTCAAATAATGGAAATTTACTTCCTATGACTACTATTTTTCTCATTTGGAGGGGCTCATCTTAATAATAACTGAGATCAACACACACTTGAATTTTGTAAAGAACCTTACAAATCTTTCCTTACTTAAGCATTGCACCAATTCTCTAAGATTAGAATTATAGGAATTAACATAAATTATATTTTATGTCATAAGCATTAATATCATTATTTTACAGATTAAAAAATGAGTTTCACGGTTATTGTCAAAGGCAAGATTCAAACTCATGTCCTGATATTAAGACCAATATTCTCACCACAATACAACAAAGTTGATAATATTGGCTTGGTATTTCTCAGTAACTTTTTACATGTCAAAATGTCTTATTGAAATTGATTAGACTTTTGTGGACTTGTTTATTACAGCCAAAAAAAATGCAGAGCTCATAAAATGAAAACTTCCTGTTACTTCCCTCAGAGATTTTCTTCCCTTGAGTTCTAATGTTCTCCACAGCAATGGTTTCATTGTTCTCAGTGTTTATAAGATAATTTTATTTCTTACAAATTCAAAAATTACCCAAGGGGGAAAAAGTAAAGGGAGAGTGACTTTCTTTACTATCTCTGGAGAAAATTAAAAAAATGTTTCTTAGAGATATTAATATTTCGATGATACTTTTTCTCATAATCCCTTGTCTTTATTCTGTCTAATTTTGTATTTCATGATGTTTGGTTTTAATATTTATATGTGTTTTTAGAAAGGCTATTTTAAAACATTTCCAATATATGTGGATGACTAATGTTGGAAAGAGAAAATAATGCAGTTTTCAAATATATATGCAAACCTTTATAATTTTATTTTCAAAGCAATACATATTTACACATTAATACTGTTTTTATCATTATTTCCAGTATGAGACAGAATATACAACAGGTAACCAAACACTTTGAAAACAAATGAAAATATTTTGATGATTATCTTATTTAGCTATAGAATCGTAGCTTTTCAAAGCTGGAAAGGCCTTCAGGAATCTGTTAAACCAATTCAAGCTTGAAATATGAATCCTTTCTAGAGCATCTTCTATAAGGTCATACTTGAAAACTTCTAACAAACGAAAGCTCACTACCAAATGAGCTACCTTATTAAATTTGGAAATCGTTAATTGTTGGAATGCTCTGCCTGAAGGAATTTCCAAATTTGTGGCAAAAGCATCTTGAAAAGGGGTTGAAGACATTAAGACTTTTTAATGATTAAGGGCGGTACCCAATTTTTTCAATTAATATGTCTTACCTTATTTGTGATAGGAATCATGACCCTTCCTTCTCCATGGTAAAAGTCCATTAAAATATATTTAGAGGGGAAAGACCCTTTGTTTACCCCTGAATGAAGGAACAGATTGTTATTCAACTATTTTTGAATATTAACCTAAACTGTATTTTTACTTGTGATACTTAACTTGTTTAATCTTCTTATAAATATTAACTTAACATTTTTTGGGGAAGAGAAGACATGGAGCAATGTATCAGTTTAGACTTCTCTTTGTCTTTGTCTCTGTCTCTCTGTCTCTTTCTTAAGGCTAGATACTTGGATATTATATTAATGTAAAATTAAAATTATTTCTAAAGATCTGACTCTAAAAATGCTGTGTACAATAATGGCACTAATTTTTTCAACAAAGCTCATATACATATATGACATGTTGCTGCATAAATATTTCTGTCGGTTTATTGCTCCAAAGTTTTTTACTGAAGATTATTCCAAAGATTATTCCTTGCTCCTAGAGGCATCTATTATTGCTACTTATACAATGTAGTCTTTTTCCCTTTCCCAGATTACTGTGGTAGTCTTATGGTCTACACCTGAAAAAAAATCCAAGGAGATATAGCCTTTATAAACACCATGTGGAACACACACCAGGTAACCAGATTCTCCACTGCTATGTCTCACCAATAAGTCAGGAGTGTAGATGTATTTATACATTTCCATCTTTTTTCTGTGTAGTATACTCCCATTATAGAAATACTTTCATTTCTTTCTTAATTGATTCTTCGACATCCTATGTAAATTTCCTCATGCTGTAAATTTTTGTTATATACAATGTTATTCCACTTTTCTTTGTTTTCCTCTTTAATACTGATACAGGTGGAGATCATATTCATCATATCTCTAGTGGAATACTCTTGCTTGGTTTAAATATTTTACTCACTGAATTGGATAAAGCTATGTCACATTTATCAAATTTGTGGACCATGATTGACCAAGCAATCAACATTTATTTAGCATATACTTTTGGCCAGGCAGGCCACTAGTCATGGAGGGTGGAGCGATGCAAAAACAAAAATGAAGCAGTATCCCTTCTCAGAGTTTATTTTCTATTGCAGGACACAATGTATACATATAAGTATATCCAGATTTAAAAATAAAATAAAAATAAGGGAATAAACTAACAGTGGATGATTTAGAGGGAGAGGTTTCTTACACATTAAGAAACAGTTTTTAAACTGAATCTTAAGGAAAATAAGGAATTGTGTGAAGCATACGTGGGGAAATAAATTAGATCATAGAGAATTAGAGCTAGAAGTGACCTTAAAGGTCATCTAATTTAACTCCACCATTCTATAGAAGAAGAAACTGAATTGCCAAGAGATTAAGTGAATTCTTCAAAATTACAGATAATATCTGTTATAGAACTGGGTCTTCAGACACAGACATCGGAACCACTATGTTAGTGTTCCTTTTGATGTCCTCTGCCTTATCCAGAGAAAGAAACAACGTCTTCACTCTGAGTCTATTCTGGTTTCTCCCTGAGACTTTATAGAAAAATAAATTTAACAGTGATTTATGGATCCATTCCCAGGAATCCATTTATTTATTTCAGCCAAAAGAATACCCATGGCCTCTTAACATCTTCCAGGTAAAGCACTCAGACTGAAAATGAAATGTTTCATTTCACAAATGACTACCTTAGGTAGAGGTTTTCTGATATGTTTGAAGACAAAAAAAATTAAGAGAAGAACTATGAGCCTGAGGACACTCAATGCATGTTATCACATAGTATTGTGGTTTGGGGAGTGATAGTAATGATAAAATGGCCACGACATAGAATGCTTTAATACCTCAGTGACATATGATTTTGTTCAGGCTATGTACTCCTTCTAAAGATTCAGACTTAAGCTCTGACATAACAATAATAGAAATTATTTAAGAATTTTTGCTAAAAAGTTTAGTACTCAGAGTATTATCATCCCCTAATTTTTCCTAATACGTCTTCAGGGAACAGGAAAGCAGTGTGCCATCATTGAAATTGTTCCAACATAGTGGAAACTGAAAAATCCTGAGCTTCACTGGCATTTGCTTAGACATGTTCACCTCAATGTCATATATATGGCTATGTGTGTATAATTAGATAAAATCGACAGATATTCAGTGTGTGTGTGTGTGTGTGTGTGTGTGTGTGTGTGTGTGTGTGTGTGTGTGTAAGATTCCTTCTTGAGGTGACTCTTTTGGCTTCAAGGGACATCTCAATTCCCATCCACTTGGACTAACTTTGGACTTTTCTTTCTTTTCTACCTTGTCCCCACCTGAAATATTCCGCCTTATTTTCAGTTTTCTTTTTCAGGTTGTTTTCCCCCATTAGATTGTAAGGTTATTTAGAGCAAGGATTATCTTTTTTTTTTAAATTGTATCCTCAGCTCTCAGTTCCATGTCTGCAATATAATTAATAATTTTTTATTGATTATTGTTGTTCTTGTTCAAATGGTCTGTGGGTTTCAGGACCTGAAACATCCAAAGGGTACACAACTTACTTTACAAGAACACAGGTTCACAAAATATATTGATTTTTTTAAATCTCCAAGGACATACATAGAATAATATAAGTAATGGAAATATAGATTTGCATTTGGATTATAGAAGTAACAATACCACCCAGCAAGTGATTTTTGCAAGGCTCCAATAGACAATGAATATAAAGTACTTTGTAAATCTTAAAGTAGTACAATTCAAATTATCACATATGTAATTAGCATGTAGTATCACTATGTAAAGTAAATTAATATTCCTATTATTATCCTATTATAATCCAGGTTTATAATATGATAATGATGCCATTCTCTGAGCTTTCTATTGCACTCTTGATGAACTCAAACAATGTTGATAGAGTAATATTTGGGGAGGGGGAGGGAAAAGTGATAGTAAATGTTTAATAATCAGGATGCAGTAGTTGGGAGGGAATTCATACATATATACTTTAAGGTTTAATCATCCATTATTAACTCTTTCTTAGATCTAGATAAAAAATAAAATGATAATTCAGGACCTGATCAGTGGTAATAGTATATTTCTTGGTTATAAATGCTCACCCTAGAAACTTAACAATGGGTTCTCTCAAGCCAAATGGAGTTGGCTCACACAACCTTCAGCCTCTAGTCATCAACCCTCTGCCCAAAGAACTATATATCTTTACTTTCTTCATGTCAGAATGGTGTTCTAATAAACTATGATGTGGATTCCTTCTCCTTCCTCAATTCTTCCTCTCACTCTAACTTCTCACCCCTACTACTTCTATAGTTCCTGATTCCTCAGCCTCTTTATGAGTTATGGCTATCTGTTCTCTCATGATGTCTTTGCAGTCACCTACAACCACCCTTCTAAACATGAACTAATCCCAGCAGGCATCATCATTTGTCACCTTGCTGATGAATTCACTATTGTCTCTAGTCTGCTTCTTCTCTCTTAGCCTGTTTGAGTGTACTCCATATTCTAACTTTTCTCAAACAAGATGATAGTACTTCTTGCCCATCTGCTTTCCATAATTCAGCATTTCTTAACCTCTGTTCTCTAGTTTATCTCCCTAACAAGGAAGTGGTTCTCAGCTTCTTGGATGGAGAGACCAATGCAAAAATGTATTCCATTCTGGGAAGATGGTGGCTTAGATGGAGCAAATCTTAAAACCTCTGCACCCTTTCCACACAGAGACAGAAAACAAAGCTCTTTGAAGAGAAGGAGGACCAAATCTAACAACAGGACAGAGCAGGGGATCCTACTGCTAGACAGCTCAAGAGGTACAGCCAAGAAAAAGGCTTGAATTCTTGAACTATTGGTTCTGAGGGTATAGAAGGGGAATCCCAGTACCCCTCCCCAATGTGCTGCCACTGATATCTCCAGGCAGGCAGGCACACAATCCTGGTGAGAGGGACTTGCTGGCTCAGGACTCTGGGAGTTGAACACAGGCACTGGGGAAGTGACTGGAGGAGAAAGCCAGAGAAACAGAGCTAAAACACTCAGGAGATGGAGGCTTAAATGGAGCCAAACCTCAGATCACCTGACTTTACCATACCAAGAGAGAAAACAAAGGGCTTCAAGAGGAAAGAAAACTAGGTCAAACAGCAGGACAGAATAGGGGGACGCTAAGAGCACATTAAGTGCTACAGACTAACCCAATCCAGACATAATCCCATCAATTGAACAATTCAACAGACAACAAGTCTTCAGAGGGCAGGAAAACTCCAAAACCCCTCCTCCATAGACTGCAGAGAAAGTAACTAAAAACCTCCATTACCAGCTCGGGGAAGATCTTTCATCAAAGCTCAAAAAAGTATTCCACATGTGGCAAGTTCTCTGAAGGTATTTTATACCATCTCAAACAACACCAACAACAATAAAACTGAAACCTCTATTATTCCTTAAAGATATTTAGAACCTCACGTTGAATCTTGTATTTAAAAGGCAAAACACCTACCCTCTTAATTTCTTCTTTCCTTTTTGCACTACACTGGTAAAAAGAAGCTAGGTGCTTATATTACTTTTTTCTGTTTTAATATTTTATTTTTTTAGGAACATTTTTCACGGTTACATGATTCTTGCCAATGCACATTTCCACTGGTTTTAACATGTGTGATCAATCAAGACTTATTTACATATTATTGATAATTACATTGGCGTGGTCATTTAGTGTTACATCCCCAACCATGCCCGCATCAATCCATGTGTTCAGGCAGTTGATTTTCCACTCCTGCAGTTCTTCCTCTGAATGTGGGTAGTATTCTTTTCCTTAAATCCCTCATAATTGTCCTTGGACATTGCATTGCTGCCAGTACAGAAGCCCCTTACATTCAATTTTACGACAATGTATCAGTCTCTGTATACAATGTTCTTCTGGATCTGCTCCTTCACTCTGCATGAATTCCTGGAGGTCTTTCCAGTTCACATGGGATTGCTCCAGTTTATTATTCCTTTGAGCACAATAGTATTACATCATCAACATATACCACAATTTGTTCAGCCATTCCCCAATTGAAGGGCATACTCTTGTTTTCCAGTTTTTTGCCACCACAAAGAGTGAAGCTATAAATATTTTTGTGCAAGTCTGTTTATCTATGATATCTTTGGGGTACAAACCAAGCAATGCTATAGTTGGCTTGAAGGGCAGGCAGTCTTTTATTGCTCTTGGGGAAAATTCCAAATTGCCATCCAGAATAGTTGGATCAGTTCACAACTCCACCAGCAATACATTAATGTCCCAATTTTGCCACATCCCCTCCAACATTCATTGCTTGCCCCTACTATCATTTTAGCCAATCTGCTAGGTGTGAGGTGATACCTCAGCATTGTTTTGATTTGCATTTCTCTAATTATTAGAGATTTAGAACACTTTCTCATGTACTTATTGATACTTTTGATTTCTTTATCTGAAAATTACCTATTCATGTCCCTTGCCCATTTATCAATTGGGGAATACCTTGATTTTTTATACAATTGTTTTAGCTCCTTGTATATCTGAGTAATTAGATCTCTGTCAGAGTTTTTTGTTATAAAGATTTTTTCCCATCTTGTTGTTTCTCTTCTGATTTTGTTTGCATTGTCTTTGTTTGTATGAAACCATTTTAATTTAATATAATAAAAATTATTATTTTACATTTTGTAATTTTTTCTAACTCTTGTTTGGTTTTAAAATCTTCCCTTTCCCATAGATCTGAGAGGTATACTATTCCATGTTCAACTAATTTTCTTATAGTTTCCTTCTTTATATTCAAGTCATTCATCCATTCTGAATTTATCTTGGTATAAGGTGTGAGAAGTTGATCTAAACCTAATCTCTCCCATATTGTTTTCCAATTTTCCCAGCGGTTTTTGTCAAATATTGGATTTTTGTCCCAAAAGATGGGCTCTTTGGGTTTATCATACATTGTCTTGCTGATGTCACTTACCCAAAGTCTATTCCACTGATCCTCCCTTCTGTCTCTTAGCCAGTACCATATCATTTTGATGACCATGGCTTTATAGTATAGTTTAATATCTGGTACTGGCAGGCCACCTTCATTCACAATTTTTTCATTATTTCCCTTGATATTCATGAACTTTTGTTCTTCCAAATGAACTTTGCTATGGTTTTTTTCTAATTCAGTAAAAAAGCTTTTTGGTAGTTTGATAGGTAATGGTAATACATAGGTAAATTAATTTGAGTAGAATGGTCATTTTTATTATGTTAGCTCATCCTATCCATGACCAATGAATGTTTTTCCAATTGTTTAGATCTACTTTTAATTGTTTGGAAAGTGTTTTGTAGTTGTGTTCATATAATTCCTATGTTTATTTTGGTAGATAGATTCCTAAGTATTTTATATTGTCTAGGGCAGTGATGGTCAAACTACGGCCCACAGAAATCAAGAGAAACATGAAAAGGTAAATATGAAACAAAGGGAAAAGGAAGAAAACTCATAATTTTTTTTAAAATTTGACTGTTTAAGGGCTTAAATAAGATTTAATTATCTGTATGTGGAGAAATGCTATGTATAATTCTCTGTAGTGAACTCTATTCACTATTATAATATTCACTATTATAGCAACCAGTAGAATAATTCATAGGGAGAGGACAGGATACTAAATGGTCTAAGATGACATGGAGGGTGGGAAAGAGGGGGGGAATAGTAGGAGACGCCAAGAGAAATCTGAGTAAATAAGAAAAATACGATATTCTATTACACAGAAAGAGGGCATGGGAAAGGGAGGGATAAATACTATTATAAGAAGGAGAAGAAGAGAGCATTAAGAGGTAATAATCAAACCTTACTCTCAGTGTAATTAACACAGAGAGGGAAGAATAACTTTATTATCCATTGGGATAAAAAACTCTATCTAACCCTACTGAGAAAGTCATAAGAGATAAACCAAAGGGAGCAGGGGAGTGGGGAGGTCAAAAAAGGGAGCGGAGAAGAAGGAGGAGGGAATTCATTAGGCCTTTAAAAACAAAAAGAAGGGAATAGCAAGGGAGGGGGCAGAAAGGGAAGTCAATCAAGGGAAGGGATAAGGGATACCTGCTCAAAGCAAACCAATGGTTTAAAAGAAAATAGTGTAAGAAGAGGGGGTAGGTCTAGGGGAGTATACAAAAATGTCAGTGAATGCACAACTGATAATTATAACTCTGAATGTGAATGGGATGACCTTGCTCATAAAATGGAAGCAAATAGTAGAGTGGATCAGAAACCAAAATCCTACCTATGTTGTCTACAAGAAACACATATGAGGCGGGTAGACACACACAAGTTTAAGGTTAAGGGCTTGAGCAAAATCTTTTGGGAATCAAATGAGAAAAAGAAGGCAGGAGTGGCTATTATGTTTTCTGACAAAGCCAAAGTAAAAATAGATATGATTAAAAAAGTCAGGGCAAGTCATTACATCCTGATTAAAGGCAGTATAAACAATGAGGAAATAACACTGCTCAATATATGTGCACCAAGTGGTATAGCATCCAAATTCATAAAGGAGAAACTGGCAGAGCTCAAGAAGGAAATAGATAGTAAAACAATAATAGTGGGAGATCTAAATATTCCTCTTTCAGATCTAGATAAATCAAACCAAAAAATAAATAAGAAAGAGGTAAGAGAGGTGAATGAAGTCCTAGAAAAATTAGATTTAATTGATATGTGGAGAAAAATGAATAGGGACAAAAAGGAATACACCTTCTTTTCAGCTGCACATGGTACATTCACAAAAATTGACCATGTAATAGGGCATAGAATAATTGCAAACAAATGCAAAAGAGCAGATATGATAAATGTAACCTTCTCAGATCATAATGCAATAAAATAATAATTAGTAAGGGCACCTGGACAGGAAAATAAAAATCCAATTGGAAATTAAACAATATGATTCTCCAAAACGAATTTGTCAAAGACAAAATCACAGAAACAATCAACAATTTCATTGAAGAGAATGACAATGATGAGACAGCCTAACAAACTCTGTGGGATCTGGCTAAGGCAGTACTCAGGGGGAAATTGAAATCCTTGAGTGCATATATTAACAAATTAAGGAGGGCAGAGATTAATGAATTGGGTATGTAACTGAAAAAATTAGAAAGTGAGCAAATTAAAACCCCCCAGATGAAAACTAAATTAGAAATACTAAAAATTAAGGGAGAGATTAATAAAATTGAAAGTAAAAGAACTATTGAATTAATAAATAAGACTAGAAGCTGGTATTTTGAAAAAACAGATAAAATAGACAAAGTACTGGTCAATCTAATAAGAAAAAGGAAAGAAGAAAGCCGAATTGACAGTATTAAAGATGAAAAGGGAGACCTCACCTCTAATGAAGGGGAAATTAAGGTAGTTATTAAAAACTATTTTGCCCAATTATATGGCAACAAATATAACAACTTAGGAGATATGGATGAATATTTACAAAAAATATAAATTGCCTAGATTAACAGCAGAAGAAATAGAATATCTAAATAATCCTATATCAGAAATAGAAATTGAACAAGCCATTAAAGAAGTCCCTAAGAAAAAATCACCAGGACCTGATGGATTCACAAGTGAATTCTATCAGACATTCAAAGAGCAACTAATTCCAATACTATACAAATTATTTGATATGATAAGCAAAGAAGGAGTCCTTCCAAATTGCTTTTATGACACAAATATGGTACTGATCCCAAAGCCAGGTAGACCAAAAACAGAGAAAGAAAACTATAGACCAATCTCCCTAATGAACATAGATGCAAAAATCTTAAATAGAATATTAGCAAAGAGACTCCAGCAAGTAATTAAGAAGATCATCCACCATGATCAGGTGGGATTTATACCAGGAATGCAAGGATGACTCAGCATTAGGGAAACCATCCACATAATTGACCTTATCAACAATCTACAAACAAAAATCACATGATTATCTCAATAGATGATGAAAAAGCCTTTCACAAAATACAGCATCCATTCCTATTTAAAACATTGAAAAGTATAGGAATAGAAGGCTCTTTCCTAAAAATAATAAACAGTATATACCTAAAACCATCAACAAGCATTATATGTAATGGGGATAAATTAGAAGTCTTCCCAATAAGATCAGGAGTGAAACAAGGATGCCCATTATCACCTCTATTATTCAACATAGTACTAGAAACACTACCAGTAGCAATTAGAGAAGAAAAAGAAATTGAAGGTATCAAAATAGGCAATGAGGAGACTAAGCTATCACTCTTTGCAGATGATATGATGGTCTACTTAAAAAATCCTAGAGAATCAACTAAGAAGCTTGTAGAAATAATCAACAACTTTAGCAAAGTTGCAGGATACAAAATAAATGTACAGAAATCATCAGCATTTCTATATATTTCCAACAAATTAGAGCAGGAAGAGGTCGAAAGAGAAACACCATTTAAAGTCATCCTAGACAATATAAAATTCTTGGGAATCTATCTAGCAAAACAAACACAACAATTATACGAAAACAACTACAAAACACTTACCAAACAAATAAAACTGGATATCAATGATTGGAAAGCCGTTAATTGTTCATGGGTAAGACGAGCTAACATAATAAAAATGACCATCTACCCAAATTAATTCATCTATTTAGCGCCATACCTATCAAACTACCAAAAAACTTCTTTACTGAATTAGGAAAAACTATAACAAACTTCATATGGAATAACAAAAATCAAGAATATCAAGGGAAATAATGGGAAAAAATGTGAAGGAAGGGGGTCCAGCAGTACCAGATATTAAACTATACTATAAAGCAGCAGTCATTAAAACAATATAGTACTGGCTAAGAGATAGAAGGGAGGATCAGTGGACTAGACTTGGGGTTAATGACATCAGCAAGACTATATGATAAACCCAAAGAGCCCAACTTTTGGGACATGAATCCACTATTTGACAAAAACTGCTGGGAAATTTGGAAAACAATATGGGAGAGATTAGGTTTAGATCAACATCTCACACCCTACACCAAGATAAATTCAGAATGGGTGAATGACTTGAATATAAAGAGGGAAACTATAAATAAGTTAAGTGAACACAAAATAGTATACCTGTCAGATCTCTGGGAAAGGAAAGATTTTAAAACCAAGCAAGAGTTAGGGAAAATTACAAAATGTAAATTAAATGGTTTTGATTATATTAAACTAAAAAGCTTTTGTACAAACAAAAACAATGTAGTCAAAATCAGAAGGGAAACAACAAACTGGGAAAAAATCTTTATAACAAAAAACTCTGACAGGGGTCTAATTACTCAAATATACAAGGAGTTAAATCAATTGTATGAAAAATCAAGCCATTTCCTAATTGATAAATGGGCAAGAGACATGAATAGGCAATTTTCAGGTAAAGAAATCAAAAGTATCAATAAGCACATGAGAAAGTGTTCTAAATCTCTAATAATTAGAGAAATACAAATCAAAACAACTCTGAGGTACCACCTCACACCTAGCAGATTGGCTAAAATGAAAGAACGGGAGATTAATAAATGCTGGAGGGGATGTGGCAAAACTGGGACATTAATGCATTGCTGGTGGAGTTGTGAACTGATCCAACCATTCTGGCTGGCAATTTGGAACTATGCTCTAAGGGCTATAAAAGAATGCCTACTCTTTCATCCAGCCATACCATTGTTGGGTTTGTACCCCAAAGAGATCATAGATAAGCAGACTTGTACGAAAATATTTATAGCTGAGCTTTTTGTGGTGGGAAAGAACTGGAAAAGGAGGGTATGTTCTTCAATTGGGGAATGGCTGAACAAACTGTGGTATATGCTGTTAATGGAATACTATTGTGCTAAAAGGAATAATAAACTGGAGGATTTCCAGGTGAATTGGAAAGACCTCTAGGAACATCAGTTTGAAAGGAGCAGAGCCAGAAGAACACTCTATACAGAGACTGATATACTATGGTAAAATTCGAATGCAGTGGACTTCTGTACCAGCAGAAAGCAATGACACAGGACAGCTCTGAGGGATTTATGGTAAAGAACACTGCCCTCATTCAGAGGAAGAACTACAGGAGAGGAAACATATAAGAAAAACAAATGCTTGAATGCATGGCCTGAGGAGGACATGATTGGGGTTGTGGACTCAATACTACCACACCAATGCAAATATCAACAATTTGGAAATAGGTCTTGAACAAGGACACATGTTAAAACCAGTGGAAATGTGTATCAGCTATGGGTGGGGGGATAGCAAGGGGTGAAGGGGAAAGTAGGAGCTTGAATTATGTAACCATTTTAAAAATGAATATTAATAAATGATTTTAAAAAAGAAGTATATAAGAAGAAATTTCATATAAAATTCTTTAAAAAATTAGTGAATTCTGCCCTTGAATGCCTTAAAATTATGAAAATATTCATTTTATCATAATCATCGAAATTAAAACTCTAGTAATTTATTCAGAAGGCCAAAAAAGCTTTTACCCCAAATCTTTGCTCCTTCTTTCCACATATGCTAATAGTTCATAATATTTTAATAATAAATTTTAAAGGAATTTCTTTCCCTCCTTATTCTAACAAATACTAGAAAATTGAACCCCTAGAGATTTCAAGGCAGACACCTTTTTCATCTAAGTAGCATCAAACATTTGATACATAGGTTCTAAAATAAGTGATTTATTTTTATCAGAAATTATCTTAATAGACATTATCAACTTATTACTTATTACAATAAAACCATTCCTATAATTAAAGAACGATGTACTTTTCCAGAGGTAACCAATTGTTAAAATATATACAGTTATTAATGAAAAATATGTTAAAAATAAAATGAATCAAGATCAAAAAGAAAGGCTCGGCCTTTGAAAAGCATTTCTAAATAATAACCAAAGCTTTTTTAAATGTTAGGGTACAGCTACAAAGCAGTTAAAATTATCTCCAGGGAGTAAGTTAGATACTGGAAGAATTTTACTATTTATGTAATATTTTAAACGTATTTCTTAAAAATGTATATTTCTATTAAAGATTTTTCTTACTTCAGGAAACTCATGTGGAAATCTTTTATTAAATTTTTTAAATGAAAAATATCTGTCTATATCTAGAGAAACACTTTATTAGGGTATTTTGTATATATTGCTAATAGTTAATTTTATCAGAAATACTAATTTATATTTTATAATAATCATTAATATAATCATTATAATATTCCTGAAATAACTGTCTCAACATTGTCAAGAGAGTACTAATCCATTAAATTTTGGGATTATTATTCTAATAGTCACAGGGCAGCAAGGTGGTGCAATGGACACATGATATACTGGTCCTGAAACTAGGAAGATTCATCTTCCTGAGTTAAAATATGGCCTCAGAACAACACTTACTAACTGGTTGACTCTGGACAAGCCATTTAACCCTATGTGCCTCAGTGTCTTTATTCACAAAATGAGCTAGAGAAGGAAATGGCAAAGCACTCTAGAATCTTTGTCAAGAAAATACAAAATGGAGTCATAAAGAGTTGGATGTGAATGATACAATTTAAAAACAACAACAAAGAACAAACACATTCACAATAGTCCTGGGGGTGAGAGGTCCCAGTTAACAAAGGATATTGATTATCATTAAATCCATAATTTTATAGTATATGTTCCCAAGTTTCTTGTATCCTTGGGTTTGTTTTTTCAATCATAATAATTGATAATAATTGATAATTGACACACAGTCATAAAACCAGGAGATTTGTTCTTGTTTTGAAAATGTTTTATTTCACTATCCTACATAGGTCCAATATGTAAATCTAAAGCTATTTTTAAGGAAAAATGATAGGGGAAAAGAAGATATCATTGAGTTGGACAAGCCATATCATTTCACTTGACTTCATTGCCCTCATCTAGAAAATGAAAAAATGGAAGAAAATTATTTATTAAAAATATTTACACACTAAAAGGTAAGCCTTATAGGGCATGGAAAATAAATTATCTGTAATAGTTATTTACCCAATGTCTCACTGCAACTTGCATTACCAACTTATAATATTTAAGCATTCTAAAATATTTTAAAATGTTATACAGATAACAATTTAAAATTTTTATAACCACTTCACTCTGTAAGGGTGGAGCTCCATTGATTATTCCAGGCCATTTGACTTTAATTATTTTCAGTATGTAAAATACTTCTCAATTCACCAAATAAATCATAAGTCTGAATTAGCCTAGGAAACAAAAGAGTTTATATTTGATCTTAGAAGCATTAGGGATCTGTTCAAATTTAGTCACTTATTTAAGAGTAAATGACATGATTGAAAGCATACTTTAGGAATATCATTTTGACAACTTGGTGAACAGTAGTTTGTACTGACCAGGGAGATGAAGTAGACTGACAAGTCTATTGAAGTAATACAAGAGAGCAGGAGCTAGAGACTACTTTAGCATGCTGACTATGGGAATGAAGAAAAGAGGAAGCATGTAAGAAATTTTGTAAAGGTAAAATTGGTAAGAATTCACAACTGACTGGATATGATATGATAGAAAACTAGGAATCAAAGGTGACTATAAGATTTCAAATGTTTTCATTGCATAATTATTTCCATATCCTTCTTTCTCTCTTATATTTAACATTGCTACCTCAAGATAAGATAAACAAGTGTCAAATGGAATTGTGCTTCTTATTCTGTTTTGGGGGCAAATTATAACTAATTCTACCATCCCATTTAATTGCCTCTAAAAAATATTTTAACAGTTCAAAAGAGGGGTGAACTTTCTGTGTAGAGAGGAAAGATAAAGATGAGTTTTTTTCATATAAATCAATGAATAAAAATCTAATAAATACCTATTATCTGTTTGACACATAAGTTGAGTCTCATTTGGTTATAGAGTCATTAAGATATCACTGATGCTTATGGAAAAGGGAAGAGAAATGGGCAAATCACTGCCTGAGGAAAATATAAAATCACTTTGACTACTGTACAGAGAAAAGATTGGAATAGGAAGAGATTTGAGACAGAGACCAGTCTGGAAACTTTGGCCTGAAAACGGTGATAGATGTGAGAGTTGAGAGGAAAGATTATATGTAAGAGATGTTATAGAGGAAGAAACAACAAGGTTTGGCAGTTGCCAAATTAGATAAATGAAGTGAAAAAGAATGAGAAGTTGAGAATACTATAAAGTTTACATAGACTGGAGAAACTAGAAGAATGGCTGGGTTGTGTCTTAAATTGACATTCAGAAGTTCCAAAGAGATATGATATAGGGAGGAAAAATGAATTCTGTATTGGTGATTTTATGTTTGAGTTGTCTCTGAGACATCCAATTTGAAAAGCCCCATGGACAGTTGGTGATACTGGGCTAAAATTCAGAGAGACTAGGACTCTTATTCATTCATTCATTTATTTATTTATGCTTTCAGATAGGTCCAGATATATTCAACTCATATTATGTATGAAACACTTCATTTTCAGTACAGTCATTTTCCCCCAGGTTTCCAAATTTGTGAGACAATTAAGAAATGCAAAGTGATTTTTTTATTTATTAATAATCATTTTTTTAATCATGAAAGACTTTTGGTGTCAAGATGATGGAGTGAGGTAGCAACCCTCCTAAACCCTACAAAATTTCCATCCAAACAAACTTAAACCAAAGCTTCCTATAAAACTTTGCTTCAATGAAGCAGTTTTCTAGACAAAAGCAATTTGGAGGATCAGCAAAAGAGTTATATCTCCCTGGGGTGGGAGGGGATCAAATTCCAAGCAAGCATATTGAGCAGAAACAAACCATACCTCAAAAAGACAGACTCAAGCCTCCAGCAAGTCTCTGCCAATGGAGCTGACCAACAGTGAGGCCCTGTCACCTATAAGGTTCTACCTCAGAAGCTTTCTAACATTGAAGTTCTGTTTTGAATATAGCCCATCAGTAAGGTTTCCCACCAGTGCAAGTCAGCGATGAGGCCTCTGACCAGCTCTAGTCTTAAGTAATACCTATTAGTATAAACTGGCAGTTAAGCCCTGAAGCCCAGTATAAACCAGTAGCAACGTTCTGATCCTCAGGACAAGAAGATTGGGGTAGTGCTGTCTCTAATACACAAGCATTTCTCAATTTTATTAGACAACTGCTTTTATGTAAACTGTGAGAGAAAGTAAGAAAGCAGGCACAGAACCTAGCTTGCAAGACTGGGTGACTAGGAAGATTGTGGTATCCTTGAGAATAATAAAGATATGAAGAAGAATGAAGGGTTTTACTCAGAAATACCAATAGTATGGGGTAGCTGGGTAGCTCAGTGGATTGAGAGCCAGGCCTAGAGATGGGAGGTCCTAGGTTCAAATCCGGCCTCAGAAACTTCCCAGCTGTGTGACCCTGGGCAAGTCACTTGACTTCCATTGCCTACCCTTACTACTCTTCCACCTATAAGTCAATACACAGAAGTTAAGGGTTTAAAATAAAAAAAAGAAATACCAATAGTATGTTTCTGTCCCAAAGAGATCAAAGATGGAGGGAAAGGATTTACTTATAAAAAAATAATTACCCAACTCTATTTGAGATAGCAAAGAATTGGAAACTGAAGTGATGTCCATCTGAACAAGTTGTGACATATCTTTGTAATAGGATTCTATTGTGTCATAAGAAATTACACAAAGGACAATCACAAAACAATCTGGAAAGACTTGTAGAAATGATAAAAAGTGAAATGAGCATAAAAAGGAGAATGTTGTATACAATAACAACATTAAATATGATGATCATCTGTGATTGGCAATTAATAACAGCTGTGTAAAAATCCAAGACAATTCCAAGGACTTGTGATGAAAAAGGTTATCAAGTCACATTGAAGGAAGGGCTAGAGTCTGAACAGATATTGAAGAATATCAACTTTGAAAAATATCATTTTTAATTTCTTCCATGAATTTTTCTCTAGTGTAAATAATATGTCTTTTTCACAACATGAAAAATATGAAAATATGTATTGCATGATAGCACATGTATAAACTATATTATATATACCTAATATCTTGGAAGGGAAGGAGGGATGGGAAAGAGGGAGAGAACATGGATCATAAAATATCAGAAAACAATTATTAAAAAGTTTATCTTCTTGTAAATGATAAAAATTTAGAGTTTAAACAAGAAATGTTAGGAGGCTTTCATAAAATATTGACAAAAGAAAAGAATAAAGGATTTTGAAGGACAGAAAAATAATTTCAGTTTTGGGCCATGCTGAATTTAAGATGTCTATGAGACATCCAGTACAAAATATCTCATATAGAATTGGAAATGTGCATCTGGAGATGAGAAATGTGGTGAAAAATTTAATAGTGAGATACCAAAAAAAAGTCTCCAAGCCATAAAAGAAATAGGTTTATTGCGAGAGGGATCTAATCTCACAACAAAGCTGGTCTACAGTTAGCACCAGAAGAATATTAACCTTGTATGCCACCTCCTTTTATAGCAAAGTTGATCTAGATATGCAGAAGTGATATCAGAAGTATAATGGAAGTTGACATAAGTAACTTGACCATTATCATTCACTTGGCCCATGCCATGGCTGGTATCACTTTGCCAATACCATTGATACAAGTAAGTTCTATACCCAAAGCCATTGATGCAAATAGGTCCTTTGACTACCACAGTTAGCATGTATATTCTGCATGCAGTAGTGACTTTGCAAAGGGTCTTAGACACCTGCACGGGTTCTTAGAGCAAGTAAAACATTAGAATAAGTTGTTTTAGAGCAATTATAAAATCACAAACAGATGTCTTGGACTCAGGTCCTGTGGCCTTTGGCTGAGAATCAGGAATAAAGGGTGCATAGCCAGTATCATGCATCAGTCCTGTACATTCAGTGAATATATAGCCCACACTCATTTTATTCCTATGTTAAAAGGACATGAGCCCTGTACATTAAATCAGGTTGGAGCCTAGAGACAAAACAAAAGATCTTAACAAAGTAGAATGAGAAGGATGTATAGCTTAATCACCCAGAAGTGAATAAGGTCAAAAGTTTAAATCATGGGGAGGGCAGTAACAGAACAGAATAAATATAAAGTCTTACAGAATACATAAAAGATTAAAGAATCATGGGGTATGGGATTTTAAATTCACAGGATATAAGTTAGGGCTAGACAAATAGATCTGAGAATCATTTGTATAAATTAACTGATCATTGATTTCATGGGAGCTGATGAGATCACCAAGTGAAATAGCAGAGAGTGACTTTGGAGGATATAGAGTTACTGATTGAACAGGATAAGAAGTCAGAAAATGAGACAAGAATAGCAAACACAGCTAGGAAAAAAATCAGGAGGAAACAAGGTCATGAAAAGCTGGAGAAAAGAGAATACCAAAATGAAGAAGGTAGAGTAAACAACACTGTCAAAAGAAGTAAAGAGTTTAAAAAGGATGTGGACCAATAAGTCTAAATCAAGACAATTTTAATATACGAAAAAACACATTTTTCCACTTTAGTTATTTTGAGAATTTAAATTTTTTATTATGTTCATTCTTGGTAGTAAATCATAAGAGAAAACTATTTTCAATTTGGTTAGGAAAAAATTTACTTAATATTGGATGTATTGGGTCCTACTATTAGCCTATACAGATAATCAAATAGAATTTCAATATATGCTGGTTGAGAACATCTTCCACATAACAATTCTAATACATGTAGACTGAGATTACATTCCTCACAGATATTATTCTGAAAAGCAAAGTTTTGAGCCTCAGGTACTCTCAATGAAAAGGAGTGCAGATGTATTTATAGTCAAGCATTATTTCCTTTGTCTTCCCTGATCATTGTCTTTAATAATGAATTACCATATATAATCTTCCTATAACTCTATTTTTCTTAAATAATAATATGGCTATGTTATAATAATCCTGATTTCTGTTTTATTCTCCCACCTTACCATAATATGACAGCAAAAACCAAAACTTATGAAAATTTAATCTTTATTACTTGATAAGATAGTGGGTACTTAAATGTTTTCCAGATAATTGCTGCAATTAATTGCTTGAGCTCTTCTTGATTCCCAGAGATGAAAGTAATAAATATCTCAAATTTACTCAGAGATTATGTCTTAATTCCTTTATTGAACACTACCTCGTATGTTAATATTTTATAATCCTTAATTGTACTCTTCTTGAGGTCAAAAAGGTATTTACTTTTCAGTTTTGAATCTCACATACAGTTAGATGGAATAGTTGGATAGAGTGCTGGGCTTGAGGTAAAAAAGACCTGAGTTGAAATGAAGCCTCAACTACTAATTAGCTTTGATGGTTTTTGAAAGTTACTTATGCCTCATTTGCCTCAGTTTCCTTATCTGTAAGATGAGGATAATCATAACATCTATCTCTCAAAATTTTTATGAGGATCAAATGACAATAACAGGAAAGCTCCTAGTGCAGTTCCCAGCATATACTAAATGCAATATAAATGTTAGATATTATTATTATTATTATTATTATTATTATTATTATGTGCTTAGCCTACTGTCTCAAATAAAATTAACATTTAATATATAGGTATTTAAATTAGATGGACTCAATTTGAATTTCTGTAATGAATCATTTTACAAAATGAAATTGTGCTCCATTACTTTAGGGAATAACAAACAAGATGAATTGTGACTCGAATTTACAAAGATAAGTCTAGCAGTGTACTTAGATTAGGATAAGGCTTAAGAAAGTTGTAAATCATATAATCTAAAGAAATGTGTGGTGGAAAGAGAACAATTGTCAAGAGTCTTTGGACTTAGTTCTTAGCTTATTTTATAGAGGGGAAGATTCTACAACAAGAACTATGAATGATTTTTTGAAAATTATTTTAAGTGACAGAATACATTAAAATCTAATGATCAATCTGTAAACTTTATAAAATCCTGATGATAATCATCAGTACAGGTACATCTATGCCTATCCTTGATGAAAACACCAAAAGAGATCAACCAGAATTTAGAAAACTATTTTCTAAAATGGAATATGTCTTTACAATTCCATAAATTATTGAGAGTTCTAGAGAATATAAAATATACTCTCCTGTCTGTTTGTCAATGATTAAAAACCAAAGCTGGTAGAATGAAATGTAGCCTTGGCATTTCTCTCCCAACATGATATCTTCTATGTAGAAACATTCTATGAGAGTATTTGCAGAGGAGATACTAGGTAATATTCTTCAATGATTTGACAAGTATTAATATTGATCAAGATATAAGATAAAGGAGGTGAATGCTCATTTGAATGATTCCCAGCATCATAGAGACAACATAATGGATAGAGAATTAGACTTTGAATAAGGAAAGTGTGAATCCAAATTCCAGCCTTACACTCAAACTGTTTGATTCTGGACAATCAATCCAAATAGATTCTCTCAGTTTTGTTTTTCTCACCTGTAAAATAACATTCATAATAGCACTACACACACAGGATATTTAGTGATTCTGCAAAAATCTGTCTATATCTGTTTACATATAGAGAATTTTTCAAATACCTAAATATAAATGGAAATTTAGATGATGATAATGTATAGAGGCCAAATAACAGATTCATTTATCAGAGCAAGATTGTCCAAATGTTTGTCTTTATATGTCATTTTATTAATATTATTGAGTAATGGAAATCTACAAAATTTTCTAGCTAAAATATATAATTAAAATGGATGAAAATAGCATATGCACAAAAATATTGTGTCTATGTAGCAGCCAAGTATAATAAAATGGACATTGTGCTAAGCTTAGAATTGAATAAGAAAAATAGAGCTTATGGCATCATTTGATAAACTGAACAAAATTTAAATGATCCCAAACTCCTTGATATGCAGCCCCCAAAATGATAGAGGTTGAGTCTCAGAAGAAGCAAGAGAAAGAACAATTTCAGAAAGACAGGCTTTTCAATATCAATATTCTCCTAGTGATTCAATATGGCTGCAAATAATGGAACATGACAGCTCAGAAGAAATAAAATTGAATGTGACCCAAAGGGCAATGAAAAACTACATGGTGGGTGTATGTAGGTTGTAGCATATTATCAATGATATTTTGCATGTAAAAAGTGGCATAAAAGACAGCACTTCTGTTTTTGTTTTTTTGTATTTCCTTTCCTCCTAGGTATTCAAATTTATATCAGTTTTACTCAATGAGCATAGCAATTCTCATTGAAAAGCAGTTTTAAAGGAAAAAATAAAGTGTTTCAATTTTATTATCTGATATTTTGAGCATCTCTCCTTTAATGTTCAGATGTTTGTGAAATAATTACTTTTTTCTAGCATACACTGCATTTCCTGAACTTTAAAAACTATTCTAGTTAAGACATTAGTACAAGTGATTGACAACATGCTTAAAACAGCAAAAATGCCATTGTTCAAAACATTATCATATTTCATTTATAAAGCAACATCTCTACCATACCCAAAAAACTTAAGGAGTAAAGTAATGGATTCATAAATTTAATCACTCAATACTCAATTGGAAAGAATACTTAAAGATTCTATAGTTTACACAAAGATGAAAATTAAGTACTTACTAATTATTTTCTAGAAAAGTAAATGATGATTTATTTTATCTGTCCTTTACATTTGGTACCATAAGCTTTAGATCTAGATTGGAACTTTATGTTCATCTAATTTTTTTAATAAGGAAACCCAGACCTCAAGAGGTTCAATGACTTGCCCAAGGTCACAAAGTCATAAATACAAAATTAAAAAAATATTTTCTTTGACTCAATTCAATGCTTTTCCCTCTTCACTATTTTTATGACACCTCACAGTCTGAGTATGCTGTTATCATCTCTGTCTTTCTGTTTGTCTCCACATATATAATATATATATATATATATATANACAAAAATAGTTTAATGAAGGTAGGGAAGGAAGGCGGGAGAGGTTTAGACTAATCTAATACTAAAGGGATTCAGCCAATTGTCAGTTAGATGGAACTGATTTCACTGACCCTAGCACAGACAGACAGTCTGGCTGGAAACAGGAGTGTCTACAATGGGCTATAGAGACAAAGGGATTTCTCATACTCCTGGAGGTAATGCTGCAAGCTGAATTCATGATGATACAGGTAACTGGATAAATCCTTGGTCAGCTAGTAATCCACAAAACTGAGGTTAGAGGCACCCCATAATTGGTCCACCCAGTCACAGTGACTTGTCCTTCCTCAGTCTAGTTACTTGCTAGATGTTAACACAAAGATCTAATCTCCAAGGTTCAGGATACAAAACAGCTAACAGGATCCCAGCAGCCAAGCTACTTGCTTCTGCACTTGGCAGTTCCCGACAACTAACTCCTCCAGCTTATGCTGCATTCCACAAATAATGTCCATGTCTCCCAGCAAAGATATTGTCTCCTGCTGCCTGTGCATTGCTATATATATATATATATATCTTTCTACCTCTCTTTATATTTGCCTATAACACTCCTGATTAACAACTTTTTCTACCACAAACCTTCTTCCCCCAAAGTCACTTGCCCTTGAAGTCAAACATCAATCTGACCTCTTCCCCTAAAGCTATCTGTCCTTTAAATCACATGACTCTTTCCCATTCAGTTTTCTGTCATGGAACCAGCTTTACTGTCAAACCCATATAAACTCCATCTTTTGTTACTTTGATGAAGCAGACTTCCACCTGCATGCTACTTCTTGGTCATCAATTTCACTAATAAATCTCTTTAAATTTATTGGGGTACTTTGTAATTCCTTAGGTGTGGATTCCTTATGGATCAGGATTGCTTTCACCCCATAACAAGTGTAAGACTTAAATTAATGTCCAATACCACAAGTATTATATTTTATAGTTTATTAATAATCACTAGAAGTAAAGTAATAAAAGGGTAATTATCTAACAAAATAAAACCATGTGACTAGTTTTTCTCCCTGCTCAAAATCCCTGCATCCACAGCTGTCACCACAGGAAGAGAAGAGAGTGAAAGGCATAACTACACAGAGTTTATATCCTACCTATGTCAGCATGTAACAACAGGAGGAGAGTGGGTTACTGGGAATCGTAGTTCTAGGGTACAGATATTAATTTCACACAAGAAAGTTTGCCTATTGGATTATAATTCTAGGGTGGCATATGACATTCCAACTCCTTGTTAATACAAAGAAGGCCCATGGTAAAAGAATCAGTCATTTGGACTAAAAAAATGAATGTAAAATAAAATCTATTTTAAAACATATGTATTAGAATGTAAAACATTGAAATAAATATTCCCCATTTGTTAAGCAGTAGCACAAAACTGAACTCAGTATACCAAGTCGGAGTTTTATAGTCTCACTGTAATATTTCCTGTAACTAATGACCGTGTTGCTCTTCAGTCAATGCCAAATTTCAATAACTTTTTAGGTGTTATATCACACTGCTGATTTATATTGAACTGCAGTTAAACCAAAACCCCCAGATATTTTTTTTCAAAAAGCAAGAAAAAACAGTTTGCTGCCTTATTATGTACCCACCCCTGTTGTACTTCTGAAGTTGATTTTTTGTGCCCAAATGGAAGACTGTTCATTTAATTCTGTTAAAATTCATTGTATAATATGTGAAGGATTAAATGTTGTTGGGGTAGGAGTTTGAACTAAAGCCAGTGCACAGTTTTTTAAACACCAAACAGTTTACTATTAGGAAATATGGACAGGAAATAGGAAGGAGGAAAGTGAAAGTAAAATTATAGTACATTATAAGTATAGCCCGGATCATAATCCTAACTAAATTTTTCTAGAAAATTCTAACTCTATCTGCCTCAGAGGGCAGTATCTTCTGCTAGGCCAAAGCCCTCGCCTACTCTCCTATTCTCGCTATCTAATAATAAAAGCACTATCTATCTACCTTTCTATCCAAATTATTAATCATTAATGAGGTTATTAAGGTCTTAATGCCTTTTTTTCAGTCTCTTCACAGTCCCAGAGAGACTCTGGGGACCCAGAGACAAAAAGTTCTTTCCAATAGTCTGCAACTTACAATTCACTCAGCCACACCCTTCTAACTGTCACCAACTGCCAAGCAGCACAGCAGGGGGTCTCCAACTGCTGCCCTGTATGACAGGGGGTCTCCTCCTGAAAAAACTTATAACTCCTTTTCCTCTTAAATATAAAAAGTAGAAATTAATGAAAACTATCTTAACACTATAGTCATTTTAATGTTCTACTCACTCAAGATACTCTGTTAATACAATAGATAAAAGTATGATGTAGAGAATATAAATCTCCCTGTAACAAAAGAATGAAATGGGATTTTTGGGGGGAAATACTACTTCCTGATGACACTACATTTTGTATAGTTTGAAAAAAAATTTTTTTGTCATCGTTAGGAATGATTGACAGTATACTTAAAACTGAGAAAACAACAAAATTCAAGATATCATGACTTCATATTTAGAGCACCATTTTTTCTCCTTATAAGCTTGAAGCAGGAGAAATGGTCTTCCTTTAAAATATTTACAAGACAATCAATTCTTCAGAAGAGAAATATGTGTAAAGATTTTAAATTTTAAGCAAAAACTAAACTGTTGAACATTTTATAGTCATACTTTTACAAAACTTTCTAGACCTGTTTTCATTGTCTGTAAAATAAGTAAGTTGGAAAAGATGAACTTTATGGTATTATTCAGTGCTTATATTCTATAATTCTTCCTTGTGAAAGTCAGAAATTCATTTGAATTTATAAATTTGGTTAGACTGATTAAATATGATCAATATTTTATGAGCTTGTGTTAAAAATCAGCAATATTATATATCAGTTTAATATATGATGAACATATATTAAGCATTTAAAATGAACCATTTCTTTTAAAGCTCTAACTCCTCATCTTCAAATATGAATACTTATGTTGGTCAACTTAAGAGCCACAGTGTAATGAAACTGAAAAAAATACACTGTAGTAAAGGCCCTAACTTTTGCACTTCTTTTCCTTCCTTCCTTCCTTCCTTCCTTCCTTCCTTCCTTCCTTCCTTCCTTCCTTCCTTTCTTCCTTCCTCTCTTCCTTCCTTCCTTCCTTCCTCTCTTCCTCTCTTCCTCTCTTCCTCTCAGCAATTTGTTTATAATACTTACTCTTTGATTAAGATAGTTCTTACCCTTAGGGAGGACTTTAGACTAAGAGGAGAGCTAAGAAAGTTATAGAAATAAACTGTATAACAATAAACCAAATGATAATCAATTTTAAAAATCATATAGTTATCATATCATAGAGATTCAGACATGAAACAGTATGGTTGACTGGATAGAGGTCTGACTTTAACACCTTTGATTAAATTACTGGCTATGGTATGCATTAGTTTGACCACAAAATAATCATTTACCTCTCAGTATTCCAGACATCTCTCTAAAAATATGTTGCAAGGAAGCTGTTACTTCGAATTGTTAAAGAGATTATCTAAAATTAGAATTCCTTAAAATAGTGAAATCACAAGTCTGGACCAGGCCAAAAAAAGAGAAAGAGGATAATAGGGATCATTTATTTCAACCTTTTATTTTACAGAGAGGTAAGAACAAAGACATATGAAATCTGTTAGAATGAATAGATATAAATAGATAACCAGTTAATTGCATGTGTGTGTGTCTATATGTGTGTGTGTGTCTGTGTTTCTCTGTGTGTTTGAGGCAAAGGACCAGAGTAGGGAAGCTTCAGGGAACACTGAGTTATAAGTAGGGCATTAAATGGTAGGTAGGACTTTTTTCAATTTTAAATAAAAGGAGTGAATTTCCAGTTCAAATAAGGACTCTTAACTTGTAGTGCAAATTAAAAAATAATATTTTGAAAAGTACATATGTATAGATATTTAATATAATTGATTTCCTTCATAATTCACTTGTAATGCATCTTCTTTTATGCATTTGAAATCATTATTATGAGAAGGGGTCCATAGACTTACAGTTCTTTTTATTATATACAAAAGGTTTAAAAATTCTGCTTTAAAATTTCTATATTTTCAGGCTCAACAGATTAACTTCAGTAGTGCTGTGGGATACTGCATTTCCTCAGATTTTTGACTAGAGTTTTGTTAAGGATCCCTTGGCCCATGCTTTGACATGGCCATCATTTTTATCCTACTGCTACTATCCTTATGGGGAAAAAGTAAAACAAAACAGGATAAGACAAAAACCTTACTACCTCATGCTTGAACTGCTCTAATAACCCCTCTGCATCATATTCCTTTGCTTTAAACAACCCAGAATGTCAGATTAATCTCAAATCCAACTTTCATCAAATTATATTCAACACTCAAAAAAGCTGTCTTTTATTCATTACATGAATAGGAATGTGAACCAAATATCTTTGATTTATAACCTTGATTTTTTTCATAATATTATCTTCAGGTATTCTATTTTAAATTTTCATAGTTCTATATTTGTACAACTTTTATTACCAAATATATTTTTCTTCCATGAAATTTATTAAGCTATGAACATGCCCTTACTTTTTCTTCTTCTCTGTGTCCTGCATCTTAGCTCCCTATTTTTTCTCCTGGGCAATAGTGAGTCCCTGAACTAAGATGGGAAATATCAAAGCCATGAATGATTCATGGTGGGTAGGTGAAAAATATAGAGGGAAGGAGAGCAGGGGTGGAAAGGGAGAAAGATGAGAAGAGGGAGATACAGAGGAAAAGGAAGTTTTTGTTTTTCGTTTTCCTTCCAAGTTGTAGATGGTCAGGTAGAAAAATCCAATTCTATGAAATTTCTCTGATCTTGCCAAGTGGATCTACGTTACTTTTCCATGAATATTAATTGAATATTTTCATTTTCACATATTTGTTTATGTCTTTCTGCTTACTAAAATGTCCTTTTTTAAAAAACTTCTAATTTTACCCATTCTTCATGATCTAGCTCTAGTTTCACTTTCTTCCAAGACTTATGTTCAAATATTGTAGCATGGATTGGAGTTCTCCCTCTCGTGGATGCCTGTAGCAGTTATTTTGGTATAGGATCATCACCTGTCATTGCTTTGTTTTGTTACTTTTGTTTCTATGCATCTGCATCAAATTTTACCTCTAGATTTTACAGAGTGATGTGGATAATTGAGAAAGAATATTTTTAGGCTTATTTTCAAACCATGGTATTTTCTTTGGCTTGATTCAAAATCCTTTCTGAGATTTTGAAAAAGTTCCTTTTTGTTCCTGGAGCCAAAATTGACCTGGCCTCAGGAATAAAAGGGAAAACAAACTCATTAAAATTAATAAGAAGCAAAACCTTATTAATAGACAAATCCTCTTGATAAACATTTTCTTAATGATACAAATTTCTGAAATCCAGATTTATAATTATACAGCACCTCTGTAGCATGGTTTCAAATCATTAGAATAATTGTTGTTTAACTATTGCCCCAGTTTTAAAGTAGAAAATAAGTGGTTGCCAGCCAAACTCATCAATTCCTGGTTAATTGATACAATTAGAGTCTCTTTTGTTGTGTGTTTTCTAAACTGATGATATTGCAAAAAAATCTTGTCACCTTATGTTATCTAACTTGAAATATGTGATTTTCAGATTCACCTATGGCACTTGCCAACATCAATTATAGTTAGTATTCATCAAACAAGAGAGATATTTTTAGGGGAGAATTTTTCTTCATGTTCCTATTTTTAGATGCAGTTGTGCTGATTGAATCTGACCACACAAAACCACGTAGCTCTCCCAGCAATGGTTGAAGTCATTAAAAACATACATACAAACTTATTTCCAAAAGAGATTTAGAGAATATAATGAAAAATGTAATGGATAATTTTAATTACATTAATTTTTTTAAGTTTTTAAACAAAAATAGAAAAAATGCAATCAAGATTAGAAGGGAAACAACAAAGTGGAGGAAAATATAACAAATGTCTCTAGCAAAAGCCTCATTTATCAAATATATAAAGAACTGCGTCAAATTTACAATAATTCAAAGAATTCTTCGTTGGATGAATGCTCAAAGATTATGAACAGGCAGTTTTTGGATTAAGAGATTAAAACCATCAATAGTCATTAAAAATGCTCCACATTATTATCAATTAGAGAAATGGAAGTTAAGACAAATTTGATATACCTCTTCGTACTATCAGATTGGCTAATATGACCAAAAAGGACAATGATATATGTTAGAAAGTATTTCAGAAAATTGGGACACTAACATAATGTTGGAAAGATGAACTAAATACAATTATTCTGGAGAGCAAAATGAAACCATGTTCAAAAGACCATAAAACTATGTATAGCCTTTGACCCAGCAATACCACTTCTGATTACAGATCACACCATTTTTCTCTTTAATTCTTTCATGGTTTTTAAAAATTGTTTGTGTGATATTTTTCTTCAGTCACTGCATGAAGAATAGGCAACTTTGTACTGCATGAAAAGGAGGCAGTGAAATAATCTGAATCACAAAATGTTGAATAATAATTGTCAAAAAGTATTTCTACATGTGAAAGAAAAAAGTTAAATAAACATACAAGAACAAACTTCTTTTTATTTACAGCAGAAAAAAAATAGATGAAAGCCACAGCTTGTTCAGATTACAATTTTAACTTGAGTATAGAATCTAGTTGCTTTGTCCATATTATGTATTCATTCAAAAGAGATGGACTTGACATATCATGTAGAAAAGTGGAATTAATTTTAAAATGTCCTATAAGTTCAATCCATGGAATTAATGGAATTGTTATGCAGAAAATATATCTGTGGATATATCTATAACATACAGATACATAGAATTAAGCCCCCATAGCCAATGATTTGTATCTAGTGATTCAGTTATCTTCAGTTAATTATGGGGGGAAATTTAAAAGTTTGAAAATGTGAACATTTCCATATTTTTTAAAAAGTTCATAAATTTCAAACCACTATCAAGCAAGTACTGTTAAATGGCTGTAACACAGTAAAGTCCAACAACCTAGGACGTGATTCATGAGAATGAAATCAATAGACAGAAACCAAGAGGGAGTTATTATTTGTCCTTCATTTTTGGAGTATCATGACATCATGAAGTGATGTCTTGACTTGTGCATGAATTGGATTTAAATGAGGCAGAGTTGCACGAAATCATCATTCTCATTTTTTTCTTCTAAAACCATTGAAGTCCAATGGGAAGAAAAAAGTCAGAATCACTGTCAGTGGCCCAACATTCAATGGATAACCTCACTATGCCATCATTCCTATCTTTCCAATCTTACTTCCAACTAATCCCCACAAATTTTAGTTTCTTGCTTGAATATATCTTTCATTATTCTCCAAATATATTTTACAAAATCCCAGAAATACAGCTTGGACTCCCATTGTAGAAACTCCTTATTCTCCTTTTTAGTTAAGTCTTGCCCATACTTTGAATATTTTACTACACAAATCTCAAAGATGCTATAATCTTTTCTGACGATTTTATCCCATAGTGACCTCTCTTTTATGACATTCATCTCTTATAATTATTTTGTGTTGCTAACTATTTCTATGTGTTAGTTCTCTCACCAAGTAAAATGTAAGACCTTTATATGGTCACTGCTAATTTGCTTAAATATATTTACCATATTTAATGTTAAATAAAATGTCCATATGTCATCTTATTGTATATTCCCTAAGTAGAAGAATCACAATATGAGTGCTATGATATAATTCAATACTAGAAATTAAAAGGCCTAAGTTTTCATCTTGGTTTAGCTACATGACCTTGAACAAACTTTGGAATACCTCTATATTTCATTTTATATATCTGTAACATGAGGAACAATGTTACCTACTCTCCTACACAAATTAAAACATTTATGTGAAAATATTTGTAAGGGATAAAGTGTGCATATATATATATACATATATGTGCATATATGCATATATACATATATATGAACTAGTAGTATAATTTTTACTCTATTAAAGAATACTACTCCCAATATGGTTACAGTGGATAATCAATACATATTATTTTGTTGATTATTAAAAGCTTACCATATTATCATTCTGATACATTCCATTTTGTATCATATAGAAAAGAGATCAATGTTCTGAATGCATTAAATCTAGGGGTTGATATCTATTAATGACAAGAACAAATTCCATAAGACATTTTTTTTAATTTTTTTATTTTATATTTTTACTTTTAGATTAGAACATAAGTAGGATGTGAAGAGCAACAGGAGCCAGGAAAACAAAGGGGAGATTGAGGTATTATAGTTTTGTTGCTGTTCAGTTATTTTGATTATATCTGATTCTTTGTGACCCCATTTGAGCTTTTCTTAGCAAAGCCACGATGGTAGCTTGCAATTTCCTTTTCTGGTTCTTTTTACAGATGAAGAAACTAAGACAAATAGGATTAAGTGATTTGACCATGGTCACACAACTAAGAAATATCCAGATTTGAGCTGAGATTTTCTTGACTTCAAACCCATCTCTTTCTCCACTGTTCCATCTAGCTAGCTACTGAAGGTCAATGTAGGAGAAAAGAAACTTGAAAACTAAGCAGAGTCTGACCAATTGGAGGTTACAACACATAACTGGCAATAAGTAGACAAGTAGTGAGAAAGACCTGACATCTTAGCTAGGTACGTGGCACAAGCAGTTAGAGCTTTAGACTAAGTCAGGAAGTCCTTAGACATTGTGTTCCTCTGGGAAAATAATGTAACTTGTCTCAGACTTAGTTTCTTCCTGTATAAAATGTGTAGTAAAATAGTATTTTTAGCAATACCAAATGGGATAGCATATACAACCTTTTATTAACCTTAAAGTATTATATAAATGCTACTGATTATTATTATGCCCAACTCCTTTTTAATCAACCCTTTAGTATCATGGAAAGAACTTTTTATGATAGTAGGAACCAATTTTTCAATTTTGTTGGCCTGAGGATCACTGATGGAGATAAAGGTAAAAATCTGACTATAGTGGCGAGTGAAGAGTTGAAGAGTGAGGAAGGTCCTGACATTTTTGTTACTCAATTTTATATAATGATAACTCACCAGTCCTCCTTTTTGTTCAGATTCTCTTAGCTCTCAATAGGATACTCACTTCAGTGCTCCAGTGCTTTTCTTTGATAACTCTCACTGTGGTAGTGTCCATTTTTCAGCTTTTCTAAGTTTCTTATCCAGGTAATATACCATGACTCTGTAGCTACCCATGTTACAATGTTCTCTTTAGTGCCTCTGGCAATGGCCCCTTTGCTGTTCCCACTGGGGCCTGCCGATTAAGTTGATTCTATTGTACACAATTTGGTGCCTGTAAAATGTATTCCCTCCATGCTCCAGTTGCTTTAAAAATATTTTTGATAACTTGCAGAACCATTTTTAAAAGTTGAATAAAGTAATGTTCCTCGAGTTTCTTTTCCTATCCCCAGTGGCTAGCCTCCAGCAACTACTGCTATCACTTTTATACCAAAAACTTTTGTGAGCCACAAGAGCTCAACAAAAGCTCCTTCAATTCAGCAATTTAAAAGGTAAAAATCATTTGATCTGCAAACTACAATACATTAAGGCTTATGGGGGAAAAAAGTCAGAGTAGCATGTTGATGCTACCCATGGCAACTTCTGAAAGTTACTTGTATTGTCGATATGAGACTAGCACTTGTTTGACAGTGAAAAAAGTTAGGAAAAGAGGAAGAGAGGGAGGGAAGGGGAGACACATTGGGGGATGAAAGAGGGATGTGGTAGGGAGGAGGGAGAAGGGGAAGGAGAGAAGGAGGGAAAGAGAGATTGAAGGAGAGAGACAGAGAGGAACAGAGAGACAGAAAGTCAGAGAGAAAGAGATAGGAAAAAAAACAATAGAAAGAGACAAAGACTTATTAGGTAATTTTCTTCCCTGAGTACTCTAGGGCTTAAACATGTCTTTTCCTCAGTAATGCAGCATTATAACCAAGCTTTTTAGAATTATATAAAGCATGTTCCATCTAGTCTCATCTTTAATATCTGTAGATTGTTGCATGTAGTGTCCACTACTATTTGGCCACTGTATAAGGAAGCTTACCCAAATGGGCAGATAGTTAATGAACCATGTACTTGTTCATTTGGATAATTCAAGGTTGTCATTTCAGACTATAAGATTACTTGGAAATTTTAATAATACAGGTAGGGAAAAGCACAATTATGCATGAGAAATCATGCTCATATCTCACTTTTCTTGTGACAGCAAAAATAAAGACACAAAATATAGACACAGGAAAAGTGTTTCAGGAGTAGAAATTACTGGTGATTCTAAGCCTCTCTGATCAGAAAAAATAATTATAAGTTTACTGGAAAAGTACAGAGTTGCTAAATGAATATTGGAGAATATTATAATAAAGTATCCTTAAGAATCCGTGACAAAAATGAAACCTGGAATTGCCAAAGGTATTAGGACAACTTAAATTTGAATTATTGAAATAATCACATATCCAAAAGAGGACCATATTTGGAGAAATTGCAGATTAGTATTGAATTTAGAGTCAAGATATGATTTCAAATGCTCCTATGCCTTTGATTACCTGTGTGACTAGGGGAAATTCATTTCCCTTCTCTGGGATGCAGTTTCCAAATCTATAGCATCAACAATTAATGCTGGATCATTAAAATCAGAGTAAAAAGACATGAATTTAGGGGGCAACTGGGTGGCTCAGTGGATTGAGAGTCAGACCCAGAGACAGGAGGTCCTGGGTTCAAATCTGACCTCAGGCACTTCTTAGCTGTGTGACCCTGGGCAAGTCACTTAACCCCCATTTCCTAGCCCTTACTACTCTTCTGCCTTAAAAGACCTGAATTTGAGTGACAATATTGGTACATGACTCAGGGAAAGTTTCTTTAGGATCTTTTATTTAGCATGGAAAATCTTTGGATATAAACTTATGCTATATACATTCTTTTTAATTTTGCAAATGATGAAAAAAATTAACTAAAATAAATTATCTGATCTTCACTATGTGAAAAGCACTGTGGAATACAAAAACAAAAACAAGACAATTCCTGATAACAAGGAGTTCACATTCCATTGAGAGATAACACATACAAGTTTCAGTTGAAAGTCAGATGGGAAACTGGAAAGCAGTACAATAGAAATTGTGGATAGATCAACATCAACATACTATACAACCAGATACAGTCAACATGGATACATGATTTAGACATAAAGGGTTATACCAAAAGCAAATTAGGAGAGCACGGTTTAGTTTACCTGTCAAATCTATGGACAAGGAAAGAATTTATAACCAAACAAAATATAGAGACCATTATAGGATGTAAAATGAATACTTTTCATCTTATTAAACCAAAAAATCCAGATCAGATTATCTGCCACCTCAGGAAGAGGCATGGGGTGAGTGTGAGGTAAGGAGAGAATTTAGAACTCACATTTAAAAAATGAATATCATAAAATAAAATTATATTCCCCTAAAAGAGGCTGATTGAAAGGCTCCAGATTTTGTAGCTTGGTGGTAGAGATAATCATTTTTTTTAAAAATGGAGAACTAATAAATGACAATATGTTATGCTCCAAATGTGTGTGACTATGATAGGGAGGTAGATATAACTATAAACAGTTATGGTAAGAGAAGATCATGATCATCATCAAGGAGATTAAAGTGAACCTTCAATTGATACTTAAAGCATGAAAAGGATTAAAAAATAAACAGAGGTGAGAGAGAATAAAAAGTAAATTGCTTAGAGAAGCATGTCAACAACAGATTTAGATAATAATGAGTAGTACTCTGAAAAACAGAGATTTTATAGGTGCAAGAGATATAAGGCTAGAAATGTAGCTCAGGGCCAGTGTGTAAGAGTGTTGAATTTTACCTAAGGGGTTTGGATGTTATTTTTAGAGACAACCATAGAAAAATCTGGAGAGAGTATAGGGAAAAAAAATTAAATGAAATGGAAAAATAGGTGGAAGAAATTAAGACTCCTTCCTTCTATCTCTAAATCTTTAATCTTCTAATCCTTAACCTGACTCAAGGACTAGACCAGACTTCTTCAGACTATATGACTAGTATGTGTTGATGCTGAATCTTCAAGAGTAAATTCTGCATTTATAATAGTAGCTTATATTCTATGAATTTTTATATCACTTTTTGTTAGGTATTTAAAGTATTTCACAAATGTGGTTTCTCATACTTTAGTTGCGGTATACAAGTTTGACTGACTGGTCACAAACTAAGGAAGCCAAAATTAACACATTTTCCAAAATTTTCTAGGAAAAGTTTAAATGAATTTTAAAATAAAGGCATAAAAGTCTTAAAATATTTTGACTTACATTTTGAACATGTAGATTTTTATAAGCCATTAAATTAAATCAATTAGAGAGAGTAATATATTCACTGTTAAAATTCACTAGCAACCTGGTTTATCACACAATCAGTGAGTAAATAGTTACCTAAGTTAAAATGTATATTTAAACAGTGGTAGAGATAATAAATGGTCCTAGCATCTTAGATGTTTAACATATCATAAATTTATGTTTAGTGGAAGTTATGACAGTGCACAGAGCAAACTAATGTGACTGGTGTGTTTTTGTGTTTCAGTCAAGTACTTTAAACATTCTAACTGTTCAGATTTCTGGTAGAAAATTCAGTCACCATAGCTTCTCATTTATTTTCTTCACCACAGGTCCTTAGAATATCACTGCTCTACTTCAGTAATACTTATTGTCCATTTCTGAGTGTTTTTACAAGATTTGATTCAGAGGTACAAAAATGAAACTTTGTACTATGTTTGCCCTGAAATTCTACTGATTGAAAGGCAAGGCAAAAAAAATAAGGGTTCTTTAAAATAAAACTTGTATTAAAGTCATTTTTCCCTCTCCAGTTTTTCTACAATTTTAAAACTAAACTCTTTCGAAGTCATGAAGACTTTTCTTTTCAATCAGTGTATCCTGGGCAAATCACTTAACTTCTGTCACACTCACTTTCCTTCTCAGTAAAATACAGATAATAATCCTTGTATTACCTACACTGCAGGATTGTTGTAGGGAAAGTGCTTTATATTTTTATTGGCTGTCTTCCATGCCTAGAATTTCTCCCTTCTCTCCTTTCCCTGCTGACTTCCTTCAGCTCATATGCCACATTCTAGAAGTCGTCTTTCCTAGTTATGCTTAATTTTAATATTTAATTTCTAGGATCATTACAAATTTATCCTATATGTCTCATTTTCAAAAAGTTATTAACTTCTTGGGCAGCTGGTACCTCAGTGGATTGAGAGCCAGGCCTAGAGACAGGAGGTCCTAGGTTCAAATCCGGCCTCACACACTTCCCAGCTGTGTGACCCTGGGCAAGTAACTTGACCCCCATTGCCTACCCTTACTACTCATCCACCTATAAGTTAATACACAGAAGTTAAGGGTTTAAAATAAAAAAAAAAGTTATTAACTTCTTCATTTAATTATCCAGTTCCTCATGCCCAAAGGGCTTTAAAAGAATACATACTCTTTGATCCATCAATACCACTACTATATTTTTACACTAAAGAGATAATAAGGGAAAATGTTTGTTCAAAAAATCAATAGTCACACTTCTCGTAGTGGCAAAAAATTGGAAAATGAGGGAGTGTCCCTTGATTGAGGAATGGTGGGACAAAGTGTGGTATATGATGGTGAAGGAATACTACTGTGCTATAAAGAATGAAAAACTGGAAGAACCTCCAGAAACTGATGCAGAGTGAAATGAGCAGAACCAAGAGAACATTCTACACAGAAAGTGAAACATTGTGGAACAATCCAATGTAATAGACTCTGCTACTATAAGACAATCCCAAGGGACTTATGAGAAAGAATGCTGTCCACATTGGAAGAAAGAACTATGGGAGTAGGAACAGAGAAGAAAACCAATTGATTGATCATTTGTTTATATGGATATATGATTGGGTGGTTTTGCTTTAAAAGATTGTTCTATTTCAAAAATGAATAATATAGAAATAGGTATAAGTGATAACGTTTTATAACCCAGTAAAAGTGCTTAATGGATCTAAGAGGTGGGAGGGAAAGAAAATGAAGTATGTAAACATTGAAAATATTTTAAGATAAAAACAAAAAAAATATTTAAAAAAGAATTACCAAGTTCTTTAGGTCAGAGATTAATTTTGCCTTGCTTTCTAGGTCCATTGCATAGAACAGTGCCTTACACATAGTTAACACTTAGTAATTATTATTGTTTTAATAATTTATCAACTTTAATAGGAATCCATTATATGAAAATAAATGGAGAATGATCTTACTTATTTTATAATGATCTATTTTAGAGAAATATGAAAATTAAAATTTTCAATAGGCTCCTTCAGAAAAGTAGCAAAGTAAATTGTTTTAAAATCATTATTATTCAGTTTCAGTGAGAAAATTCCTGGATACCTAAAATTTTATGATTTTTGAGTTGGGGGATTCTGACATATTAAGGAAAATTTTCCATCCAAATGAAGGAATTATAGAGTAATCAAATATTAGCTTTTTAAGAAACTAGAGATATCATCTCATCCAAATTATAGACTATTAAGATTCTTTAAAATATCCTCTCTAACAAGAGACATAATATATAGTATTAGACATATAGGGAAATATATAAACACAAGTACCAAGACTATTCATCACTGGATCACAAGATATGAACACTTATCTAAAGAATTATAAGTAATTAACATTGCTAGAAAATTGCTAGAAACCACTAATAATGAAACAAATACAAATCAACAATATCTCTGGTTTTACCTCATACCTAGAAATCAGAAAAAAAGGAATCCCATCAAATCCCATCAAAAAATGGGCAGAGTAAATGTTGCAGTCTTTAGAAAGACAAATATACAAATATACTTCACAGTAATAGGCAAAGTGAATTACTATAGCATTCTGAAAATATTCAATGTGTTGAGGGCAAATAAAATACCCATATCCTTTTATTAGAAGTTCATATTGCTTCCCATGTAGACTAAGAATTTCAAAGATAGGAAGGGATATTCAATATACACTAAAATATTTACAGGAGCACTGTGTAGGGTAGGAAGGATTTTGAAACAAGATAAATGTCCATTGATTTCATTGATTATTACTACAACATAAAAAGAGTGAAACAAAAAGGTCAGAGAAACATGGACAGGTATATATGAACTGATACAGAATGAAAGAAGTGGCCCTAGGAAATATACATTGTTATATATCTATGTTTTCACCAAAATAGTGGACATGGAAGTACAAAAAATCAAGTGAATAATCTCTGAATAAATATGACCAAAAAGGTTGGCCATGGAGATTGCTGAAAAAAAAATTATATTCTTTCTTTGCAGTCATGGGTGGCTATATGTGTGGAATATTGTATATACTGTCAGACAGGGTTGATTTATTAGTTATAATGGAGTGCTTTTCTTTTCTTTTCTTTTTGTTACAAAGGTTGGCTGGTTGTAAAGGGAAAATAATAAATTCAGAAATTAAAATAATCCAAAAACACAATAATAAAATTTTAAATGAAAAAGAAACTGGCACAGGGGCAATAAACAGAGGAAAAATTGGAAAGTTTTTTGAATGTCAAGGTTAAGGCACCACATTTCGAATCTAACATCATATTCCCTAATGAAGTAGAAATAGCAATCAAGACAATAGAAGTAGGAGAAGCTGAAGTGTAAGTATATAGAAAAGTCTAAGCCACAGGCAACACATTTTTGAGGGTATGACAGATTATTTCTCAGGACAACATCTTAGACTTTCAAATGAAATATTGGAAGAGATAACTAGGAAAAAATCAAGGATTTTTATTGTTCTTAAAAAGAGAAAATCTAGAAAATATCAATAAGTAATTAAAATTCATTTAAGAAGTTTGTGTTTTTTAATTTAAAAAGCATTTGGCTAGATGGGTCAAAATGTAAATTTAAAACATCCCCTCCAATAAGATGTCTCCCATGGCTATACCAAGATTAATTTAAACATTTGATAGCCGAAGTAATTCTGAAAATTATTTTATTTTTAATATCCAAGGATCTGGAATATAGGAAGACAAAGATGTTTTTGAAGAAGTCTAACACATAGAGCAGATCAAAGAGGAATTTCCTACATAGATTGTGAAGTCCTTCATATGTTCCTGTATTAGAATGGCATTGTGAAGCTGTACTCCAGCTTTAGAATATTTTAGCACCTCCTAAATAAGATTCATAATTAATCAAGTGGGATTCATGTAATTATTCAATCAGTAGCAAAGGGATGAAAAACGTCCATTGTCTTAGAGGGACAATTCTTATATATATTTTTATTTTTATAAATGTTATTTTTTCCAGTTTATATGTCAATATAATATTTTAATATTAATTTTATTATATTGTGTAATCAATATTCTCTCTCTACCTCCCTGTCTTCCCCAATTCCCAAGATGGAAAATAATATGATATGTTACACATATATTATCATGTTATAAATATATATGTATATACATACACATATATATGTTCATTATGTTGTGAAATAAGATGTATATTATATATACTAAACAAATATTAACAGACAAGATATAGATTGTATGTTTCAATTTGCATTTGGAATCTGTCTGTTCCTTATATAGTGGTAGACATTCTTTTTTTTTGGTTATGGATCTCTTGGAGTTACTCTGGATCCTTGACTTATTGATAATAGTTGTCAGTCACAGTTGGTCATCAAGCATTATTTTTGTAGTTACTGTGCTTAATGTTCCCTTTTTTATAATAATTTCTATTTTTTAGAAAAGCTATCATAGTTACATGATTCATGTTCTTACTTTCTCCTTCACCCCCCTACATTATCCCCTTTCCCCCATAGCCGATGCACATTTCCACTGGTTTTAACATGTGTCATCAATCAAGACTTATTTCCAAATTGTTAATAGTTGCATTGGAGTGGTAGTTTCGAGTCTGCATTTCCAAACATGTCCGCCTCAGCCCATGTGTTCAAGCAGTTGCTTTTCTTCTGTATTTCCTCTCCTGTAGTTCTTTCTCTGAAAGTGGATAGTGTTCTTTGTCATAAGTATCTCAGAATTGTCCTAGATTCTTGCATTTCTGCTAGTAGAGAAGCCCCTTACATTTGATTGTGCCAAAGTATATCTGTCTCTGTATATAATGCTCTCCTGGTTCTGCTCCTTTCACTCTGCATCAATTCCTGGAGGTCTTTCCGGTTCACATGGAATTCCTCCAGTTTATTATTCCTTTGAGCACAATAGTATTCCATCACCAGCATATACCACAATTTGTTCAGCCATTCCCCAAAAGAAGGACATACCCGTATTTTCCAGCTTTTTGTCACCACAAAAAGCATGGCTATAAATATTTTCATACAAGTCTGTTTACCTATGATCTTTTTGGGGTACAAACCCAATGATGGTATGGCTAGATCAAAGGGCAGGTACTCTTTTATAGCCCTTTGAGAATATTTCCAAATTGCCATGCAGAAGGGTTGGATCAATTTACAACTCCACCAGCAATGTATTAATGCCCCAATTTGGCCTCATCCCCTCCAACATACATTATTCTCCCCTACTATCATTTTAACCAATCTGCTAGGTGTGAGGAGAAACCTCAGAGATATTTTGATTTGCATTTCTCTAATTATTAGAGATTTAGAACAGTTTCTGATGTGCTTATTGAGAGTTTTGATTTCTTTATCTGAAAATTGCTTATTCATGTCCCTTGCCCATTTATCAATAGGGGAATGGTGTGATTTTTTATACAATTGAATTAACTCTTTGTATATTTGAGTAATTGGACCCCTGTCAGAGTTTTTGTTATAAAGATTTTTTCCCAATTGCTTGTTTCTCTTCTGATTTTGATTGAATTGCTTTTGTTTGTATAAAACCTTATTAATTTAGTATGATCAAAATAATTTATTTTACATTTTGTAATTTTCTCTAACTCTTGCTTGGTTTTAAAATATTTCCTTTCCCAGAGATCTGACAAGTATACTATTCTGTGTTCACTTAATTTATTTATAGTTTCCCTCTTTATATTCAGATCATTCACCCATTCTGAATTTATCTTGGTGTAGGGTGTGGCATGTTGATCTAAACCTAATCTCTCTCATATTGTTTTCCAATTTTCCCAGCAGTATTTGTCAAATAGTGGATTTTTGTCCCAAAAGTTTGGCTCTTTGGGTTTATCATATACTGTCTTGCTAATGTCACTTACCCCAAGTTTATTCCACTGATCCTCCCTTCAGTATTTTAGCCAGTACCATATTGTTTTGATGATCAATGCTTTATAGTATAATTTAATATCTGGTACTGCTAAGCCACCCTCCTTTTCACATTTTTTCATTGTTTCCCTTAATATTCTTGAACTTTTGTTCTTCCAAATGAACTTTGTTATATTTTTTTCTAATTCAGTAAAGAAGAGTTTTTGGCAGTTTGAAAGGTATGGCACTAAATAAATGAATAAATTTGGGTAGAATGGTTATTTTTATTATGTTAGCTAATCCTACCCATGGGCAATCAATGTTTTTCCAATTGTTTATATCTAGTTTTAATAGTTTGGAAAGAGTTTTGTAGTTGTATTCATATAATTCCTGTGTTTGTTTTGGTAGATAGATTCCTAAGTGTTTTTTATTGTCTAGGGTGATTTTAAATGGTGTTTCCCTTTCTACCTCTTGCTGCTCTAATGTGTTGGAAATATATAGAAATGCTGATTATTTATGATTTATGATGATTTATTTTGTATCCTGCAACTTTGCTAAAGTTGTTGATTATTTCTACAAGCTTCTTAGTTGATTCTCTAGGATTTTTTAAGTAGACCATCATATCATCTGCAAAGAGTGATAGCTTAGTCTCCTCATTGCCTATTTTGATACCTTCAATTTATTTTTCTTCTCTAATTGCTACTGGTAGTGTTTCTAGTACTATGTTGAATAGTAGAGGTGATAATTGGCATCTTTGTTTCGTGCTTGATCTTACTGGAAAGGCTTCTAATTTATCCCCATTGCATATGATGCTTTTTGATGGTTTTAGATATATACTGTTTATTATTTTTAGGAAAGGTCCTTCTATTCCTATACTTTTCAGTGTTTTCAATAGGAATGGGTGCTGTATTTTGTCAAAGACTTTTTCAGCATCTATTGAGATAATCATGTGATTTTTGTTTGTTAGATTATTGATATGGTCAATTATGTGGATGGTTTTCCTAATGTTTAACTCTCCTTGCATTCCTGGTATAAATCACACCTGATCATGGTGGACAATCCTCTTGATCACTTCTGGAATCTTTTTGCTATTATTGTATTAAGGATTTTTGCATTTATGTTCATTAGGGAGATTGGTCTGTAGGTTTCTTTCTGTTTTTATCTACCTGGCTTTGGAATCAGTACCATACTTATGTCATAAAAGGAATTTGGTAGGACTCCTTCTTTGCTTATTATATAAAATAATTTGTATAGTATTGGCATTAATTGTTCTTTAAATTTTTAATAGAATTCACTTGTGAATCCATCAGGCCCTGGCGATTTTTTCTTAGAGAGTTTTTTGATGTCTTGTTCAATTTCTTTTTCTGATATGGGATTATTTAGGTATTCTATTTCTTCTGCTGTTCATCTAGGTAATTTATATTTTTGTAAATATTCATCAATATCACCTAGATTGCTCTATTTATTGTCATATAAATGTACAAAATAGTTTTTAATTATTGCCTTAATTTCCTCTTCATTAGAAGTGGTGTCTCCCTTTTCATCTTTGATACTGTTAATTTGGTTTTCTTCTTTCTTTTTTATTAGATTGACTAGTACTTTGCCTATTTTATCTGTTTTTTGAAAATACCAGCTTCTAGTGTTATTTATTAATTCAATAGTTCTTTTACTTTTTATTTTGCTCATTTCTCCCTTGAGTTTTAGTATTTCTAATTAAGTTTTCATCTGGGGATTTTTAATTTGCTCACTTTCTAGGTTTTTAAGTTGCATGACCAATCCATTTATCTCTGCCCTCCCTAATTTTTTATTATATGCACTCAAGGATTTAAATTTACCCAAGTGCTGCCTTAGCTGCATCCCAAAGAGTTTGGTAAGATGTCCCATTATTGTCATTCTCTTCAATGAAATTGTTGTTTCTATGATTTCTTATTTAACTGACTGGTTTTGGAGAATCATATTTAATTTCCAATTAGTTTTTGATTTGCCTGTCCAGGGGCCCTTACTAATTATTATTTTTATTGCATTATGATCTGACAAGGTTACATATACTATTTCTGCTCTTTTGCATTTGTTTGCAATGTTTCTATGCCCTATTACATGGTCAATCTTTGTGAATGTACCATGTGCACCTGAAAAGAAGGTATATTCCTTTTTTCCCTATTTATTTTTCTCCACATATCTATTCAATCTAATTTCTTTAGGACTTCATTCACCTCTCTTATGTCTTTCTTATTTCTTTTTTGGTTTGATTTATCTAGATCTGAAAGAGGAATATTTACATCTTTCACTAATATGGTTTTACTATCTATGTCCTTCTTGAGCTCTGCAAGTTTCTCCTTTAGGAAATTGGATGCTATGCCATTTGGTGTATACATATTGACCATTCTTATTTCCTCATTGTCTATACTGCCTTTAATCAGGATGTAATAACCTTCCCTGTGTTTTTTAATTATTTTTCTTTGGCTTTGTCCGAAATCATGATAGCCACTCCTGGCTTGTTTTTCTCATTTGAAGCCCAAAATATTTTGCTCCAGTCCTTTACCTTAAATCTGTGTATGTCCACCTACCTCATATGAGTTTCTTGTAGACACCATATGGTAGGTTTTTGGTTTCTAATCCACTCTGCTATTTGCTTCCGTTTTATGGGAGATTTCATGCCATTCACATTCAGAGTTATAATTATCAGTTGTGTATTCCCCAACATTTTGGTATCCTCTCCTAGTTCTACCTCTTCTCCTTAGGCTATTTCATTTTAAACCAGTGATTTGTTTTAAACCACTAATCCTTGTCCCTCCCTTGATTTACTACCCTTTCTACACCCTCCCTTATTATTTCCCTCTTTTTATTTATAAGGCCTAATGAATTCCCTCTCCTCCTCCTCCAATCCCTTTTTTGACCTCCCCACTCCCCTGCTCCCCTTGATTTATCCCTTTTGACTTTCTAAGTAGGGTTAGATAGAGTTCTATATCCCAATGGATATATCTACTCTTCTCTCTCAGGCTTAATTCCACTGAGAGTAAGGTTTAAATATTACCTCTTAATGCTCTCTTCCTCTCCTTCTTATAATAGTATTCATCCCTTCCCCTTCCTATGCCCTTTTTGTGTATAAGAGAATATCCTATTTTTCTTATTCATTCAAGTTTCTCTTCGTGCCATTTACTATTCACAGCCCTCTTTCCCACCCACTCCCTTTTCATCTTAGACCATATAGTACTCCAACCTCTTCCTATGAATAATTCTTCTAATTACTATAATAGTGGATACTATAATAGTGAATAGAGTTCACTACAGAAAATTACATATAACATTTCTCCATATAGGAATACAAATAATTAGATCTTATTGAAGCCCTTAAAGAGGCAAATTTAAAAATAAGATGTTTCTTTCTTTCCCCTGTTTCTTCTTTACCTTTTCTTGTTTCTCTTGTTTTTAGTGGTTGGATATTGAACTTTCCATTTAGTCCTGGTATTTCTGTGCAAATACTTGGAAATCTTCTATCTTGTTGAATGCCCACACTTTCCCCTGGAAGTATATAGTCAGTTTTGATGGGTAGGTGATCCTTTGTTGTAGACCCAGTTCCCTTGCCTTTCTGAATATCATATTCCAAGCCTTGATGTTTTGTAGTGTGGAGGCTGCCAGATCCTGTGTGATCCTGATTGGTGCTCCTTGATATCTGAATTTTCTCTTTCTGGCTTCTTATATATTTTTCTTTTAGTTGGAAGCTCTTGAATTTGGCTATTATATTCCTGGGCATTGTCTTTTCACGGTCTAGTGTAGAGGGTGATCTATTGATCCTTTCAATGTCTATATTTCCCTCTTGTTGTAGAGCTTCAGGGCAGTTTTGCTGAATAATTTCTTTTAGTATTGAGTCCAAATTTCTATTAATTTATGCTTTTTTAGGGAGACCAATTATTCTCAAATTGTCTCTTCTAGACCTGTTTTCTTGATCTGTGAATTTCTCATTGAGATATTTCATGTTTCCTTCTAATCTATCAGTCTTTTGACTTTGCTTTATGTGTTCTTGCTGTCTCGAGAGATCAATGGCTTCTATTTGCCCAATTCTTGTCTTTAGAGAATGGTTTTCTGCTATATTCTTTTGATTTTTCTTTTTGATTTGGTCTATCCTGTTTTCCAGCTGTTTGATTTTGGTCTCCAATTTGCTTATCAATTCTTTTGATTTAGGGGCATCTTTTTCTAATTGCCCAATTCTAGCCTTTAGAGGCTGGTTTTTGGCTCTAATCTTTTGGTTTTCCTTTTCAATCTGGTCTATTTGTTTCTTTAAGGCTTCCAGCTGGTAATTTCTGTTCTTCGATTTGCTTATCAATTCATTTGATTTCTGAGCCTCACTTTTTAATTGTGAAATTCTTCCTTTTAAACTGTTATTTTCTTGCCAGACCTTGTCCATCTTTCTCATAATCTCAGATTGGAACTCTTCAATAGCTTGTGACCAGTTTTCATTTTTTTGTGAAAGTTTGGATATGGTTACTTCTTTGTTCTCCTCATCTGTTTGCTCTGTTTTCTGGATATTTTTTTTTGTGTGTGTAAAAGTTGTCAAGTGTTAAATAGTTCTTCTTTATCTTTCACTTCTGGGGTATCCTGTGTCTGGCTTGCCATTGTTAGCTCAGTGCCATGTCAGCTTTATCCTCATGCCCAGGTTTCTGTCTGCACTCTTTAGACTCCTGAGGTCTCAAGTCTAATTGTTCTCAGGGTCAAGTCTCCTGGTGGTCCCCTTTCTTGTTCTTCTTCCTGAAGCTCCTTTAAAAGTCTCAGGGCACTGCTTCCACAGTCATGCACCCCTCTGCACTGGGTCTCCACTCCAGGTCCAAGCCTGCACTCAGGATCCACGTCTTCACCTGTGTCCTTGCCTGAGCTCAAGGTCTGTGTTCAAAGTCTGCACATTCTTTAGCCTCTTGTGGTCATAAGTCTTGCTGCTCTCAGCTGACCCTCATGCTGCCAGGTTTCTGCCAAGGATTTAATGGGTGCCCCAAACTTGCTCTAAATCTTATGCACTGGATTTGGCCCTGTAGGTGGTGGGAGGGTGGAGGGGGTTTCTCAGCTTGAATTTTAGTGAGAGCCCTTTATAGCATGGAAATGCCCCCAATCCCACATACCTCCAATGCTGCGCCCTGTTGTGAGGTCCCTTCATTTGTGTGGATTTGTTTTTTTTTAATTTTTTTTAAATTTTAAACCCTTAACTTCTGTGTATTAACTTATAGGTGGAAGAGTGGTAAGGGTAGGCAATGGGGGCCAAGTGACTTGCCCAGGGTCACATAGCTGGGAAGTGTCTGAGGCTGGATTTGAACCTAGGACCTCCCATCTCTAGGCCTAGCTCTCAATCCACTGAGCTACCCAGCTGCCCCTGTGTGGATTTGTTTTTATGTCCTCTTGAGGAGTCCTATATGTGTGGGTTAGGAGAGGTTAAATAGCTGCTTTTTTCTCTGCCACCATCTTAACCCGCAACCTCAATGTTCTCTTGGTTTTCCTCACTTCACTTTGAATCATTTCATATTAGTCTTTCAGGTATTGTGTGATCATCTTGTTTAGTACTTATGGCACAATAGTATTTCATTACAAGCATATACCACAACTTGTTCAGCCATTCTCAAATTGATAGACATCCCTCCTTTCCAGATCTTTGCCCCCAGAAAAAAGAGCTGCCATAAATATTTTTGTACATGTAAGTTCTTTTCCCTTATCCTTAATTGCTTTGGGTTTTAGACCTAGTACATGTTTTTCTGAGTCAAATATGCATGATTTGACAATACTTAGATATGATCCTTTAGCACTTATCTTGAACAAACTCTGAAAATGGACAATTAACTCAGCCCTGAATTTAATAATAAGAAAAGAATAATTTGGATAATTTGGGGGAAATTGCTCATTGCTTTTATTAATTGAAAGTTTCTCCCTGATACAAAGACTTATCTTTTTCTCCTTCCTTCATCTTTTTAACAGTTAGGTTAGAGTAAAGGCTCACTATACTCAGGAAGACCTTAGTTTGAATTCTATACTGCTCATGTACTACTGTTTGGTCCTGAGCAATCACTTAACCTCTCTGAATCTCAGTTTCTTTATTTATTAAAAAAATCCAAAGTACATCTGTCTTACAAAGATGTCTCTTTTGGGGAAGCAAATGTATGGATGTTTGTTGTGCAATGTTGGATTTTTGTAGATAACACATATGACACAAAATCCAAATGAAAATGGAGATATTCATGGTGAACAGAAGTAGTCTACTGTATATTATCAATGGAGAACTGAATAGGATAGATACCCGAAAAAGTTATCATGAAAGATATGATGAACTTTAAAAAAAGTGAACTGCTTTATGTATTGAAAATGAGAGATAACTAATAAATACCAATTGGTAGCTCAACTACACAATGGTAAAAGTTCTAACAGATAGACACCCATTGAGAGTTTTTATTAGGGAATTAGTAAGAATTATATAGGATGAAATGGCTTAAATGAGTTGTTATATGAAGCACTCAGCGAAGTAGGCCTAGCAGTGAGATCACAAATTGTTTGAAGTTTTCGGTTTTGGGGGTGTTTTTTTGGATATCAAATCACATGTCCTCATCTTGAGATTTAGATCACTAAAACTTTTCAGGTCTTTTACACATAGATAACTCTAGCTAAAATCTCCTTAATTTATATTTGTGCAGCAAAACCAAGAGGTAAGAGACAATCTAACCCAAAGGAGTAATGGCAAATTAAAAACTGGATTTTATGCATATATTAACTAATGTTGTTTTCCTTAGTAAATGATATCTTTTTGGAATACAAAGTTTTGATGTCAAGAATAAACTTGGCTATTATGGTTAATTTTATAAAAGAAAGGAATTGAAATAGATCATTATATCCTAACCCAGACTACATTTTAAAGAAATGAAACATCTTAATTATCTATTATTAACACCTCTTTCCTCTGCAGCATTATCATAAAGTTTACCAGTAATCTTAGGGAACTTTTAAGCTATTACTACTAATTTTGGAACACTCTATGTATGTTGAGTAATTGATGATTAAAATCTTTAATAGCACCAGTTTTTCTGACTAGTAAAAGTTGTATATCAACTCTTTCCCTCTTAAGTTATCATTCCATTGAGTATTATTTTTGTCAAAAGCACCATTATCTTTCTAGTCTCACAAATTTGAAACCTTGGAATTATGAACACTTTCTGCACTCCCCAGATTCCAACATTTGTCAAGATTTGTTAGCATGGATGAACAGGAATCCATGTCTGATTCAATGGATCATTTAGAGCCTGAGAGTTCAAAGGTACAATTAATTTAATAAAAAAATGACTCTGCTTCCCCAGTAAAAGCATTTTTCCCTGTAGTTAAAAAAGTCTGGGAAGCTAAAAGAAAATTAAAGATGCTGGCAAAGAAGTTAAAACCATTCAACAAGGAAGATTACTATGATCTAAGAAGTCAAAGTCCTAAAACTGCTTTGCTACTTTTTTTTCTTTTTTGCCTAAAGGGACCATCATTAATTCCCAAATCAATCTACTTGGGTGACAACTTATAAGAATATGCTGAGATTTTTCTTTACAAAAGTTTACTTGTTCTTCATAGTTCTGACCTTTGTTGTGGGCTTTTTCAAGTGTTAACTTTCCAGTTACACCAATATTCTGGTCCATAACATGCTTTCACATCTATGTAAAGTTTTCCTTTATTCTATGAATCTTCTGTATGGATAAGCATAAACTATTCAATGAAATTGTATCTGGATAGAGATAAAAGGCATATTGCACCTTCCTGTCAATAAGTATCCATGTATATGTATATGTACATAGAGCCTCCCTTATCCCACAAAAAATATCCCAGTCAGTGAAGAAATCCTACAAATACTGCTTGTCACAGGTAACATTTTAATAATTATATGGAACACCAAAAATTATGATTTGTCAATAAAATATAGGTGATTGAAAAGATAGTAGTCAAGCCATCAAACTTTAAAATAAAGACAATCAAAACATGTCAATTAGAATGTAACATTTAGCTAGAAAATAATATTAATCATCTACTTCATATATTTGAACCCTAATTTAATAAAAGTGTCAGTTAAAATACTATGATTTGTTTGAAACATTGACTATGAAAATATCATAGGAATATTGATTAATTTTATTTAGTCATTTATTTCTGTCCATATCTAATACCTGGCCCTAAGATAAAATAATGCAGGGAACAGGTTGCTGAAGTTGCTTTCACTGAGCTTTCAAATAATAATGAGATTTCATCCCGATTCTTTATTCCACCACAAAAAAAGCAGTTATATAACTTCCAAGGGTCCTGAATATTAAAAATAATAAATCAGTGACCTTTCCAAGGACAGTTTTAAAATGAAAATATTAGTAGCTGCTGCTGCTTCTTCTTCTTCTTCTTCTTCTTCTTCTTCTTCTTCTTCTTCTTCTTCTTCTTCTTCTTCTTCTTCCTCTTCCTCTTCCTCTTCCTCTTCCTCTTCCTCTTCCTCTTCCTCCTCCTCCTCCTCCTCCACTTCTTGTTCTTGTTTTTCTTATTCTTGTTCTTCTTGTTCCTCCTCCTCCTCCTACTACTACCAGTAATACAACAACCTAATTCATTAAAATTCTTATAAAATAAAGCAATGGTTGGATATTATGGTCAGATAATAGAGATAATGAAATGTTACTTAGTGCCATGATTCTTTGGACTAGATCCCAACTTGGCACTAAAGGAGATTTTTTGTTTTTTTAATTTGAGGAGGCAGAGAGCAAAATAATTACAAGATAGAAGTTTACAATAAGGCTTTGTTAGACAATTTTAGTACAGTTTTTTTCAATTGTCTAAATTCAACTTTTTATTTATATGAAGTTCTGCTGACAATTATATATTGCTTCATGAATTCTCTCATATTGTTTTTATACTTAACTTTGTATGTATTCAAGTACTCATTTGTCTAAATCATGTTTAATATTCTTTGAAATCCTTGCATTTCTTACACATTGTTGGTAAAGAATAAGTGTTTTTGATTAATTCCATTCTGGATGGAGAGCTAAAAACAGACAGAAAAAAATTGGAAAAAAAAAGAAGATTGATGCATATATCTTTACATAGAATATACAGATACATATCACTACAAAATACTGTGTATCTGTAATATATATGTATATATATATATAAATTATGTTTTGAGTATTCAATGGTGACCAGCTCCACAGGATACATCAAGTAGACGAAGAATGAATCTGTATCAATATCTATTTATATGTATATCTTTGGATAGGCAGTATAGAAGGAAAATGATCTGCACTTTAGAATTGAACAAGAGGAGGAAAACAGATTAAATTATCTTCATTAAATTACAAAGCTCTTTAGCAATCTCCAGTTTCTTCTGAAATAAAAGCTATATTCTCTTACTACTAATATTCTGCCAGGATTATGAGCTGATTATGAACTATAGAACATATTAGCATCTGAAAAATCAAAATGCATATTCCAGAGAGGACAATAAAGAAGCAGGTGAAGTCAGATCAAATATAAGGAGATTTAATAATTTTCCAAAAGAAAAAAAATCTGGTATTAAAAACATAGAAATAATAGAGTATATAAACCTCTTAAGGAGATTATATACTTTCAAAGTAAAATCATACAAACATATAAATCAATCCTAAAGATTTGCAAGTAAATACATGGTGATATAAGTAGGGAGAGGAAAGATTGTAATGCAGGATTGCTACAGAAGCCTTTAGCTTTTGCAAATTCAACTGTAAGCAGCCCTGGCAGTTAGGAGTTTAGAATGTTCACAAAGGCATTTGGAGCCTGAGGCTATAAATAGAGCTAAAGTTCCAACTGAGGGACTTTTGCCTTGGGACTTTGACTTTTGTCTTTTGGGCTTTTGCCTATTGGCTTTGACTTTTTGACTTTCCCTTGGCCTGTGCCTTTCTCTTCCCCTTTGTTACCTATACAAAGCCTCTGGTGAATCATTGTATTGAATATTAAGGCAAAGGCTGAAGAGGGAAGAAATTACTTTCTTTATTTCTTGAGTGAAAACTAGGCATCCATCTTGGCAGGAAGTACCCAGCTGAGACTTCCTGCAGACATCAATTACATTGATGGAGAGGAGCCTTTGACTCCTTCCTCAAAGGGACCTTAGAAATTAATAAAAGAAACCCCAACCTTGATCTAAGCATTTTTTCACTGGCCTAATTCCTCTTGTACCATAGATACCTTCCCTATCTAGAGGATCCAGACTATTTTCCTACCAGTACCCTCTGTCTCTAGCCTCCTCTGACTAGCCTGTTTTGAGCAGCCCTCCTGCTTCCTTCCATCCATTCCCTTACCTTCCTATATACAACCCATTCATCCCTTAACTCAGTTATCCTCATTCATTCCTCCATCCAATCACCTTATCCCTCCTCACTACCAAAACTGCCTACTTCTTCATAACAGGAGGCATAGCTTATTACAGGAAATAATACCTAAAAATCTGATATTTGAAAAAAACTTGAGACTCTGAAAGGGGTAAATAAGAAAAGTGTATCTTCCAGGCTTGGAGTATAGATTGTGTAAAGGGGCAGAAGTAGGAATTAGAATTTCCTGCATGAAGAATAATGAATTAAGCTAATGTTCCTTACCTATAGAGGGATGCAGGGAAAATATGACTAATAAATATAAAGTTAAACTGGGATCAGATTATGAAGGGCATTAAATGGCAAGAAGAAGAGTGTATATTTAAAAGTTTCAGAGGAGATGCAATTTTTGTAATAAAAGAGTGACATGAACAAACCAGTACTTTAACAATAATCCTTTGGGAGCTTTGAGGAAAATGAGTATAAAAAAAGACTTGAAGCAAGGTAATAAATTTAATTCTACTCTAAGCAAGAGAAGATAAGACAGTGGCTGTATAAATGGATGAAAGAAAATTAAAGTAGTCAGAGAAGCTATAGAATCAACAAGCCTGGGACCTTGAATTTTGGGACTGAGAGTATGGAATGAAATATAATATTCATGTTGTGACACCTGGATGCCTGGAAGGATGATGGTGGCCCTGACACAAATTGGAAAGTATCAGAAGTGGATGCTGGAGAAAATTTAATGTGTTCTCTTTTGGCTATGTTGAGTTGGTGATGCTTACTTTGCAACTGATTCAGATTATCAAACGAATTTTTGTGGTTTGAATGGTGGTCAGAAGAGGGAATTGAAGTGGAGATTCAGAGTTAAGAGTCATGTGTCTTGAAATGATAAGTGAATCTATTGAAAGTGTTCTTTTAATAGTTTTTAATTGACAGAATTTAACTACAACAGAAGAAAAAGCATTTTCCTTTCATATGGAAATGTTTTGACATTTTCCATTCATTGCTAGAATTGAGTAATTATATGTGGTTACTGATTGAGTATCACAAGCAAGTTAGACTTTTTCAAAAGAAAACATAAAAGACTGAAACAAAGTGTATATCCAACTTTCTCTCAGAAGAATTACATTTAAAATTTACTTAGCTCCCAGGTGAATTGAAATTGGCAATAATCCCAGATAATCACCATTACAGACTCTCTCCCTCATTACAATGACTTCTATACAAAACTTGGCAAGGTGTAATACAATTATCCCTAGATGTTCCAGGGTTCTGTAAGAGATCATGAGGGTTTCTGAAATTTAAGGAACAAGGAAAGAGTTGGGAGCTGATAAATATAAATAATTATTAACAAAAAACACCTTAAAATAAAAAAGATTCAAAAGTGAAATTTAAGGCTCAAAGGGAAGTTTAAAGGATTCATAAGTTAATTTGTTGATTATTAATCAAAATTAATTAATTTCAGGGTATAGAAAGAGGAGACAAGGAAGAATTGTGTTTATTTTCAAATGAATTTATTTTGTTTGTTAAGCCTCTTTTTCTCTCTTATCATAAGATGAATGTTTTAGGTAAAGTCTACAGACTATATTTCTCATGAACGGCAAAAAGGATCCATGGAAACTGGAAAGATGAAAAATGGATTTATTACCAGAGAGGTCATCCAAAGGCTTATGGCTAATCCTTGATTAAAAATACTGAATAATTTTTGATAAAGGCATATTTGTCTGTAAAGAACAAGGCTCTATTTGGAAAATCCATAGTAATTACTTAGCCAAATTCACCTAGGAATTATCTTGTTTGTGTAACAGGAAAACAAAGCAAAAAAAAAAAAGGATAACATTTCAATACAGGTATCAGATCCTACTAATATGGCTCTCAAACATTCAAAATTTAGCTGATTTCCCTCTGATAAAATATCAAAAAGAAACACACTTATACAAACACACACAAAAATGCAAACACACACCACTTGACAAAATGGACCCCTTGCTGCTCTTACTTAGAAAAAAAAAAAAGAATCATATATAAAGAAGACATGGAGGTTTGCATACAGCATCAATGGAGAGAACACCTATATCTGTGATATCCAGATATAGACCTAAATAAATACAAGTATCTCTTAGAATTATTGTGAAGAATAATTAATATAATTAATGTTAAAATATATTGGAAGGAGCATCTAGGTTACTCAGGGGATTGAGAACCAGGCCTACAGACTGAAGGTCCTGGGTTCAAATGTAGCCTCAGATACTTCCTACTGTTGTGACCCTGACTTGTCACTTAACCACCATTTCTTATCCCTTACCATGTATCTGTCTTGTAACCAATAAACAGTAATGATTCTTAGACAGAAGGTAAAGGTTTAGAAAAAAAGAACTTATTCGAATCTTTAGAGATGCATGCTGAGTGCTAAGATGGATAGGTAAGAAACATTCTGACTACAAAAATGTAAGTAAATCTGATTTAAAACAAAGGAAAGCAAGAGGGACATATGTAACTCAAATCAGAAAGAAGAGTATTCCAGAAAAAGTAGCATCCAGGGGAACTGGCAAAATAAGGACCAATTCAATATACTGCCAAACAGGACAACAAATCAGTAGAGTTAGGTACAAGCTCAGCACAAATCACTCAGCCCATAACAAGTGTCTATGACAAAGACTTCATTTCTCAAATACATAGAGAACTGAGTCAAATTTATAATAATACCATGCATTCCCAACCGATTAATGGTCAAAGGATAAGAACAAGCAATTCTCGGGTGAAGAAATTAAAACTATCTCTAGTCACATGAAAAATATTCCTCAAATCACAATTGGTAAGATGAATGCAAATAAAACAACACTCCACTACTACATCAAATCTATCAGTTTGGCTAGTATTACCAAAAAGGAAAATGATAAATATTTAGTGGGAGATGGGAAAATTGTGATACTAATACACTGTTGGTGGAACTGTGAACTGATACCAATCATTCTGGAGAACAATCTGGAATCATATCCAAGCAGCCATAAAATTATGCATATGCTTTGACCCCAAAAAGGACATATACATGCACATATGAATATTTATAGTAGCTCTTTTTGTGGTGACAAAGAATTGGAAACTCAAGTGATGTCTATCATTTGGGGAATGACTGAACACTTTGTGGTATATGGATGTAATAGAATATTATGTAGCTCTAAAAATGACAAACAGGATGAGTTGAAAAAATCTGGAAAGACTTATATGAACCTATGTAAAATGAGCATAACCAGGAGAATAATGTATACAGTAACAGAAATATTGAATGATGAACAACTGAAGGATCAAACTATTATCAGTATTGCAAGGCTCCAAGTTAATCCCAAAGGATTTAATGGTGAAAAATACTATCCACAGCCATAGAAGGAATAGTTGGAATTTGAATTCACTTTATTTCTTTTGTGAGTTTTTATGGTATGTGCAATGTCTCTTCTTTTCACAGCAGGAGGAATATGAAAACATACATTTCAGGAGACCACTGGCATGACAGCACTATATTAGATTATAATCTCAGGGAAAGGAGAGGGAGGTAAGAAGGAAGAGAATCTGGATTGAAAAATGCCAGAAAACAATCGTTAAAAATTGTTTCCAAGTGTAATAGAAAAAAATTAAAACCTTGTAACCTATAGCTGCATGGTAATTTGTTTATCATTACTTAAAGAATCATAAACATGGAGACGATTTTGGATAATCAATTTGCCCATCCTACCAAGTTCAAGAAGAATATATTTTTTAATTTAGCAATTAGATACTCTCATTTCTCTGCTCACATTCTCAGATTCATATATATATATACACACATATATATGTGCGTGTGTGTGTATGTGTGAATTTATATATTCCACTCTTTTATTCTTCCATCCCTTCCTTCTCACACACCTAAATATAATCAAAGATTACTATGTCCATGACTAAACAATGTCTACTATGGACTATGTTCATGGCCAACAAGGCCAGGCCATGCTGAGTCAAATTTTAGAATCCTTTCAAAACTTTTTCACTTTGAATAATAAAGAATTACTTGTTAACCATTTTTTAAAATGACCATTCTATTATAAAGAGGACTGAAAGAAATAAGTATTTTTATTTTATTAAAGAACTTAAACTGACAATATATAGTTAATATTTACAATGACTCAGGATTTCTCTCAAAATTCCTTCTTTTCATTTTTGAAGGGTTAGTCCTTTAATTTACTTTCTATTGCCAATATATATTAGATTTTATGTCTTTGAAAAAATAGAATATCAAGTAATCTTTCCCAACATTTATCCAACAGTTTCTCACTTAAGACTGACTATCACTTATTTATCAGAATAGAGAACCATATCCTGAGGCATTGCACCACAGGAGCCCTTATTGCTTTAAATGACATATATCAGAGGAAAAAGAAAGGCTACAAAAATGAAACCAGTGAATGAACATTTCTATTATATGAATATATTAAACTGTCACATTATCAAATCTCTTTGGTATTCTGTATCATTTATAAGCCACATTAGCAATATGAAACTTTTTATACAGCATGACTAGTTTTATTAAGTGTCTATTTTTAACACATGTTCAAATGAAATATTGAAGAAAAATAAAGATAAACATTTTCTTATGGCATTTTTATTAAGAAATGTAAAACATTATTCAAGCAAAAATCAATGGAATTTTGCTATGATACATAGGTTCAATAAGTGAGAGCTAGTCATAGTTAAATTTGCCTCTGGATAAGGTGTTTTGTATATTTCTATAACTAAGTCTCCTTGGATGCTTTCCAAACTCCACCTAAATGGAAGCTAAATTCTGGAAAGGTTCAACTTAGTTTTTATACTTTTTCTTGAAATATTCCCATTATCAAAGGAAGGAGTAAAAAAAAAATCAACAACTTATCTCTAGAATTTAATTTGGATCTGTACCACAAGGTGATTAGGGAAAAAACTCAAGGTCTCATAGACAACAAAGAATTTATTCTAGTACTTTTTATAGTGGCAAAGAGCTGTAAATATAGTAGATAGCTGAATATTGAGGAATGAATAAAGAAACTGAGATACACAAATCATGGAAGAATATTGTATCATAAGAAATAATGAATTTGGTAAGTATTGAAGTTGATGAAAAGATTCAAAATGTTTAGTTAGAAAAACCAGGAAAATCATACATATAATGACTACTATAATGTCAATGGAAAAATATTATAAGAACAAAACAAATTAAAAATGCTATAAAATTATACTGACCAAGGTTTGCTGTAAAGGAGAATTATTAGAATATACCTCCTTGGGGCTACAAGTTGAACAGACTATAGGTATAGATGTTGACTGGGTTTGTAGAACTTTTTTTCCATTTTATTTTTTATTTTGTTAATATAAATCATAAATATTGGGAAGAGGGTACATTAATATGTTGTAAAATGTAGGTGATATAAAATTCATAATTAAAAATAAAATTGGATCTCCAGGATTATTTCTTTCTTCCTTTTTTTCTGCATGATTGGCTAGGGTTGTTGCCTTTGAACACCTCCGCATTTCTTGGAGAAGTCCTCTTTTTCCCCCCCAGGGCTGGATAAAATCAATTTATTTTTATCCAATTAAAGGAACATCTGAAGAAATCTATCATATCAAGGGAATCCCTCTTCTATCTGTTCTTTGTAGATTAGACCATTTATAAACATGTATACTTATAAAGAAAAAATTAAATGGAATGACGCAATCAAATCTTGTTCACCATATATATTGTCTTTTAATTTTTTCTCCTTTTCAGACAGCATCTATATATCTTAACATCTTGTAAATTTATATTTGAATAGATTAAGTAAAACTAAGGAGATGTAGGAAATTTAATCATTTCTGCAATTTGATAACTTCCAACTCTTGTCAATATATTTAGAGCACAAACCCAGGCATGAAGATATCTTTAGTTCAGCCTCTTTTTTATCTCAATTCCTCATCTATAATATGGGGATAATAATAGCATCTACCTTCCAGGGTTGATGTTAGGATGAAATGAGATAATAATTAAAAAGTTCTTAGCAGAGCACCTGGCACTTATTGACTGAGGTATATCTGTGTGTCTGTATATACATATATGTGTATGTGTACATATATATATACATAAATATACACACACACATATATATATACACAACATTTGTATATGTGTATATATGTATGTAGGTGCACACACATATCCTCTTTGTTACAGGGAATAACCCTCTGGAAAGGGAATGAGGAAGTAATTTCATTGAAAAAAAAAGTGATGTAAAATAAATGTTGAAAACAGACATTTTATTAATTATTTCTTTAACTAGTTAAGGATTTCCTGAAAACTTACTTTAGTCCTCTTATCTCACAGTTTCTCATCTACTCTGGAATAAAAGGGTGAAATATAGACATAATACATTGCAAAAAATCAGTCAGGAAGTTAGTAGAATCCTATGAAGAATTTTATTGGGCTTTAGTGCTAAAAAAAAAAAAGAAAGAAAAGAAAAATTGCTTCAAAACGTTTGCCTTGCCGCACTCACATTCTTTGACTAATGTACTATTTTCATTTAGAAATACATTATAAAAGAATAGACTTAGACTGGTGTGAGATTCATATTGCAGAGAGGGACATGTAAAATTGTTTCCTTTGTTGCTATTCCCAAGGTAGTGAATTAATCTTTTCATTGACTTCATTAATAGTTGCAATTCCACTTAGCCTCTTATGATTGCCATGCTTTCCTAACTGAGTTGAATCTTTCCTTTGTGAGCATTTATCAACTTTGTTTTATGGAACCCCCAAGTTTGTCCCTGTCCCCTGGGAACTTGCCCTTAAGGGAAGTCCCAATCTGACCTTATCTTAGACTGAATAAGAAACCTTAAAGTATCCAATGATCTCATCTTAGATAGAATTAGTAGATATAATCAAATCTTAAGTACTTTTCTCAGCATTTTCTCCCATTGTATCAGAGACCACTCTCAGGTAGTATAGACCTTGCCTGGAATCATCCTTTCCTTGTAACCATTGTAAAGCATCAGCCTCACCAAGGTAGTCCAGCCCCCACCTACCTGAACTCTTCATTCCCTTGAGTCTTTTTTAAAGATAATCAATTGAACCTTCCTGTCCTATATTCCCCAAAAAGGTACATAAGATCCCAAGTTCTTCAGCTCATTGGAAAATTATCTTCAGCAGGACTTTTTCCCCAGAGACATTTTTCCCAGAGTCCTAGAGCTTTGGCTCTGTGTAGTTTCTAGCACTTGAATCTCTATGGTGGCCAAATCTGAGCATTGTCTTCCTTGTCCTGATTAAAGACTTGTGCTAACTACTTTGGTGGTTCTGTGTTTTTTAAGGTTGACAATGTGTTCTTTTGTAACTGCTTTGGTTGTTCTGTTTTTTTTTTTTTCATTTTCTTTTTCTGATTGATAATGGGCAGCTCCATTTCTAATGCAGATCTAATCTGGAATTCCCATTTCCTCAGAATCATTTAGTACATAACCACAAGCAAGTCAAAATTTACATTTTCTTATCTGTAAGATGAATAAAATAATGTTAAGTAGCTAATTTCCCTCATAGAGTTGTGTGAAAGTCACTATATGAACTGTAAAATGTTATATAAATGTGAACATGAATAATTTAAAAAATAATTACCTTTAAAAAAGTTTTTTTTCTAGAATCATTACACATTGTACCCCTTGCTTGACCATTTCTGAGTTGGAAAGCCTTTGCTATTTGAGAAAATATCTATAAAATCCAATGACCTTAACATTTCATACATGTTGCCAAAGAAAAAGTGGAAATTTGTGAAGTGAGTACAAACATTAAAATTTTATTTTACTTCATTTTTTTCTAACAAAGAAAAAAGAAGAAAGAGCAGGTGATATGATTCTTTTCAATTATTTGACACCAGGTTGGAAACAATTGGCTTGTAATTCATAAATATTTTAAGGTTTTTGAAGAAAAGAATGTAATATTTGGAAAATCTTTTTCTACTTAATAAAAGCCACTAGGGTATCATGGACTTGGTGAGACTTGCAGAAAAAAATCTCTGTTGAAGGGAAGGGAGAGCCTAGTAATTGTTCTGATATTAAATCAAATACAGGTAGATATAGAAGGAATAGAAGCCACTAAAAAGAAAAGCTCTTAAGCATACTCAGAAGGACAAGAAGATCAATGAATATGAATTGTAAACTTTACCTGTTAAAGATAACCTAGTTCAAAGCCTGCTAACAGAGTACAGTTTTTAGTCTAATAAATCTGTTTATCAGGAGTACATTATCATTATTCAAAATATCTCCCAAAATATCCTTATGGAAAATACCTGGATATGGCTTAGCTGATGGTAGGATTAGTAGAGGAGGAAAGATAAAAGGTTCAAGGTCCAATTTCTAGAAAGTTTACATCATATTGAGTTCAAATGTGCACAATAACCATATTTTGTAGAGAGGGCAGTTCCTAGGCAAGGGCCATTGGTGCATGACAGTAAGTATAAGCATTTGAATTCAAGTCTATTGAGATGTAAGTGTAAACATTCAATTTTGGCAAACCCAAAAAGCAAGCAATGAGTAGACCCAAAATTTGGTTGGAGCCTAGTGTTCCCTAATTCTGGATTCCCCTAGAGCTTTTCTGAGGTCAGACTGATATCCATAGCAAGTTTTGGGGTATATAATTTCTAGCCACATAAATCTAGTTTCAAACAATATCAATACATTGTCATTTTTAAAAATTCTATACTGCTAATGATGTGCTTGAATGCAAAGATCACATGATGTTCAAATTTTCTAATTTGGGAGAGATAGCTAGTTTGTTGCATGATAGGTTTGTGTCTTATTGTTTTTCAGTCATCTTGGAGGTTTTTGTACCATATATATGGAAGTAGTTTGTTATTTCTTTTCTCAGTTCATTTTACAGAAGAGAAAGTGAGGAAAACGGAATAAAAGGACTTGCCCAGGACCACACAGCTGAGAAAGTATCAGAGGCTGGATTTGTAGTAGGTCTTCCTGACTCCAAGGCTAGCACTCTATTCACTGTCCCACTTAGCTGTCCCTCTATTCACTTTATGATACATAAAAATACCTAAAGAGAATTGAGAGAATGCCCATCAACTGGGGAATGGCTAAACCAAGTGGTGGTATATGATTGTTATGGTATACTACTGCACCATAAGAAATGATGAGTGGGTTAATTTTTTTTAAACCCTTACCTTCCATCTTGAAGTCAATACTTTGTATTGGCTCCAAGGCAGAAGAGTGGTAAGGGTAGCCAATGGGGGTCAAGTGACTTGCCCAGGGTCACACAGCTGGGAAGTGTCTGAGGTCAAATTTGAACCTAGGACCTCCTGTCTCTTGGCCTGGCTCTCAATCCACTGAGCTACCCAGCTGCCCCCAAGTGGGTTAATTTTAAAATAAAAACATGGAAAGACCTACATGAAATTATAAGAGTAAAGTGAGAAAAAACAAGAGTATGTTATATACAGCAAGAAAAATATTGCTTGAAGATGACTTGTGTATGTCCACCTCCAAAGAAAGAACTAATAAACAGAAATAAGCAAGACATACTTTTATACAAACATATCTTTTTGTCAAATGATGTTTTCTGTAGAAAGTGGAAGGAAAGGAGTGGAAGAACTACCTGGGAATTTTAATGTACAAATAAATAAATAAATTTTTAATTTTTAAAAAGAAAAAAAATACCTAAAGAGGTTAGAATGATGGGATAGATTTTAAAAAAATTCTGCAAAAAGTCTGATAAAGATGGAGACTGAGCTGTGATCATTAATAAATCAATAATTTTGAAGAGAGCAGTTTCAGTTGAACAATAAATTCAAAGACCAGGATATAGAGAGTAAAGAAGAAAGTGAAAAAATATGAAAGAACTTATTGTAGTTGGCCTTTTAACAGAGTTTATCTCTAAAAGAGAGAAGAGATATAGATAGGTATAGTCATTGTCATCTTTCATGTCTTCTTCCTTGTTGTCATACTCCTCTTCCTCTTCTTCTTCCTACTTTGTATGAAATAAATATTTCAAAAAGAAAAGATTGAATATCTGTCTTGTAAGCAACTCAATCTCAACATAGTCAAAATGGGAAAATGTCATTTCTACTTTTGCAACACGTCTTTTTAAAATTTCCTTTTCTCTACACACATTGCTACTACCCCTTTTCAGGTATTTTTAATTTCTTGTCTGAATTATTGTAACAATCTTCTAATTGTCTTTCTATCAAGTGCCCCCCACTTCAATCTGTTCTCCATTCAGCTTGCCAAAGGGATTTTTATAAAGTGTAGATCTACTTATGTCACTGCCCTATTCAATACATTCTAGGGATTCCTTTTATCCCTAGGATTCAATATAAACCCCTCTGTTTTGGATTTAAATCTCTTCATCACCTGATCCCTTCTTAACTTAACAGTTTCCCTCTACTTTATGCTCCTTAATATAATAGACAGACAACCTAAAAAGAGGGAAATTTTCCTCATATATGATCCTACACACACTTGCACACACACACACAAACACACATACACACATCTCATTATGTTCATCATCATATTATTTTTATGGGTGGAATACTCACCATTGGAAGGACCAAGAAAGGATTAGAAGGAGGATGTTACCTCTGATAGGAATAGGAGAGTTTTAAAAACAGGAAAGGTGAAGGAAATGGGATTGAAATAATGCATTTTGTTTGAGGAATATTGAGTTTGAGATATCTATGGAACATGTAGGTAGAGATACTGTACTAATGTTTAACTAGAAATAATACTAAATCTGGAGTCAGAGAGCTTTGTTTAAATCCTGACTTTTTTCCCCCTAACCTTGGGGCCTTGGAATAAGTCAAATAATTTCCCTGTTTCATCTTTCAGAGGCAAATGGCACCTACTTCTCAGTGTTGCAAGTATTAAATTACATAATTTATTAGAGTATTTTAATTATCTAGCAGTATGCAAAAGTCAGGAATTAACAGGTTAGAATTTTCATTTATAGCAATACTTTGAAATTAAGGATACATTTTATCAAATGAATAATTGGAATTCCACCTTAGAGATTTAATACTCATCCTTGATTTATTTTCCATAAGCAAAACATCTTTTTTATACAATAGGTGCAGAAGTAGACATATTTTATTTTGTGGATGAGGAAATACCCAGTGAATTTATTTTAGACATGAACACAAGGAAGCATTCGTGTGTGCATTAGGAAAGAGTGAGAAATAAAGCTTTTATGCCCAATGTATTGAACACCTTTTACCCAATCCTGGAAGTGTGAAACTGTTTCCCTATCTCAAGTGGCTACAAAAGAATAAGATAAGAATCTACTTAGAATAATAGAATTTTAAAGTTAGCAAAGATCTTGGCCTAACTCTTTAATTTTATAAAAATTGAAAAAGGAATGTATAGACCAGTGATGGGCAAAATACTGCCTACGGGCCAGATGCAGCCTCTTGAAATATTCTATCCAGCCACAGGACATTATTCCTAATCTGAGGAATACAATGAGCAGGATACAATACAATGAAACTTCAAAAGAATAGCCTTAGAAACAGACTGACAGATGAGCATTTCCTTTCCTTTGGCCCTGTGGCTGGTATATTTCCTTTGCTCATCACTGGTATAGACAATAACTTTGTTAGCAGGATAAAAAAAGGTAGAGAGAACCTTAATTGAAGATTACAATATAAATAAAACTTCTTTTAAGGACAGCAGGGAAGAAAGATCCTGAATGTCAAGATCGGATTATGAAACAGCTAGTGAAAGTAAGAGACAAGAAAAGAAAAGAGAAGTGGATTGAAGTTGAATTTCTATTTAAGTCATCCTCAAAAAAGAAAGGTAAAGGCAACATCTTTTCAGATTTGTATTTCCTCAAGATTCTCCATATTTTAGATCAAGGGCTGATGAAAAATATCAAATCACAAGGAAAAGGGGAGGAACTACTTACAAAGTTAAAGGGAAGCCTCTTGAAGTAAAAGCATCGCCAACAAACCCCTGATAAACAGTAAATAGCCACCACTAAGATAATTTTACATGAGTTAGATCTGAGAGAAAGTACGAAAAAATTAGTGATTAAAGGATCTCAGCTCTAACAAGTATAGCAGGCAAAAGACATTTTATGGTGTCCAACAGAGAATGGACTCTTTGAAATTCTACAATTACCAAGTAAAACCTCTGTGGGCAAAAATTGACAGTGGGGCTCCTTAAAGATATAAGTAGCAATTTTTGAAACTGATAATTTTTCCATTACTGTGGCCAGCACGTTCAGAATGAAAAATATATTTGTATTGACTTTTCAATCAAAAATATGAACATAATAAAATTAGTTAAAAGCAAATGTTGTGATCTAGAGGAGAGATTATGGATCAAAGATAGAGTTATAAACAATTCTACCACTCAGTGCCTTCCTATTTATTTGTTATTAGCAAATTAGGTGCTTGGCTAAATATTTCTATGTCACTGAAGAAGAGCACTTACTGTTAACATGTATATGTTATTTTAGGGTCAAAAGAGAGTATTGAAGATGTGCTAAATCCACTGCTGAGAGTAGATAAATCAATGTTAAATGATGACAAAAAAGGTCCTTTATTTCATTCTATTCCTCTGCCAAAGTTCCTTTTTTCCCCCCAGTGAACTAGGATTTTTCAGGATCCATCATAGAATGAGTACTCTCTTAGGGTAGAGTAGTGCTAATAATACCTTTAGTGATATTATCAGATGACATGGAGATAAAGAATATATGCACCTGTCTTAACAGCAGTGGTGAGTCAGGTTCACCTACTGTCTTGATTGACCCTCCAGTAAGACTTGTCTTTATGGGGGCAGCTGGGTGGCTCAGTGGATTGAGATCCAGGCCTAGATATGAGAGATTCTGGTTTCAAATCTGGCCTCAGGTACTTCCCAGGCCTTTGTGATCCTGGGTAAGTCACTTAACTTTCATTGAATAGCCCTTACAGCTCCTCTGCCTTGTAACAAATATATAGTATTGATTCTAAGATGGAAGGTAAGGGTTTAAAAAAAAAGACTTGTCTTATTTGTCATAACCATATTCCAAGTAAATGGTAAGAGACTCACCAGAAATTAGAAACAATGACCTCCCTCATGATTAGTTTTACTCACAAATGCAAACTTTCATGTCAGACCAGGATTCACAAATACTAAAGCAAAATTCTCCCCCTCCTCTATATTAGAACTTAATTTTTTATGAATCCCAACCTTCTCTGGCCATTTTAGTCCTATTTTCTTGTCTCACCTCATTAAATTCCTAGTATGGCTACTATTCTAGAGGTATGTCCTTATTTTAGATCTATTCGAAACAATTAGGACTTAATACGGAATGGCAATAGTGTTAAGACCCTGATGCCTGCTAAATGAAATATCTCAAACTAGGAAAGATCAAGAAAATGAGTATCCATCTTAAAAACACAGAATCACCAAAGCAGTTAAAAAGAACAAGTCTTTAATCAGGACAAGGAAGAAAATGCTCTTTTTGCAATATACGGAGTTATGCCCAAGATACCATGCAGAAACAAAGTTCTGGGACTCTAGGAACAATGTCTCTGCATAAAAGCATCTGGATGAACTGAAGAACTTGGTGTCTTATATAACCTTTTGGGGAATAAAGGACAGGAAAAACAATCAATTGGCTTACAATGGAGGCAGGGGAAAGAAAATTTCAGCTAGGGGATCTAGAGGACTAGATATGATGGGATATTTTTTGAAGGGAAGAAAATGGATATTTAATGAAATTCAGGATTTCCAAGTGCTTCTTTTTTTAATTTTTAAAAATGTATTTAATTAATTTAATTAGAATATTTTTCCATGGCTGCATGATTCATGTTTTTTCCCTCTCCTCCTCCCTCACCCATCCTGGAGCCAATGAGCAATTCCACTGGGCTTTACACATATCATTATTCAAAATCTATTTCCATATTATTAATATTTGCAATAGAGTGATCATTTAAAGTCTACATCCCCAATCATTTCCCCATCAAACCATGTGATCAATCATATGCTTTTTTCTTCTGCATTTCTACTCCCACAATTCTTTCTCTTAAGTCCCTCAGCATTGTTCTGGATCCTTGCATTGCTGCTAGTAGAGACCTCTCAAATGTCAATGAATTCTAGTCAATCCACTCACATAAATCATATTCTTGGAAAATGAAAGAACAATTAGATTTTATTTCTTAGATATTGTGATCTTCACAAAAATTATAGGGAACTAGGTGGCATAGTAGATAGAGAACTGAGCCTAAAGTCAGGAAGTAGTCTTTATAATGTACCTCTTCTGTCACTTTCATTCTTAAAGACCTTCAATGGCTCCCCATTGATAAAAGAATTATGCCCTTCTTGACTTACAAGGACTTCTACAGTCTATTTCTAAACAAAACTTCCAGCTTATTTCATACTACTCCACTTCATATATTTCCTACTTTACAACCAAATTAGACTAGATTTACTTTCCATCCTATGTTTACTCTATTCTCTCCCAACTTTGTTTATGCCATTTATCCATTCCTATAATGGCCTATTAAGTACCTTTCACTGTATTTTCTATGCCATTCAATATGCAAACTTTCATTTAAGTACCTGCTATCAGGAATGCATTCTGTTAGGTGATAGGATTATAAAAATATAATGATCCTTGTCTTCAGGGAACTTGCATTCTATAAGGATACAACATGTAAGTAAATATTGCATAAGTTAAAAATAAATACAATAAAATATTGAAAATAAATATAAAATTATTTCAAGAGGGTAATACCACTAGCAACTGAGATATTAGGAAATATCTTTTGTAGAGGACAGAATCTTATCTCATACATGTATTGTAGGAATGATTGATAGCTCATAAATGACACAGAAAAGAAAGGATATCTTCTAGAGTAATAGCAACAAGGCCCGCTTGAATAGAACACAAAGTGTATGAGAGGCAGTCATATGAATCAAATCTGGAAAAGTGAGATACAGCCATAATTGAAACTACTTTAAATTTCAAGCAGAGGAGTTATCATTTTAAAAAATGGTAATAGACTTTCCTCCAAATTAGCTTTTGCCATTAAGTCTACTCTTCAGAACCATATATTCCATCAGTTTTGAATCAATCTAATGATTCTATGAAAAATCCCATATTTCCATGCTTTATGAACAATCATAGTATGAGAGAAATGTAAAATTAATTGCCAAAATCGAGGTAGACCATGACCATACTGTTTTCTTTTGATCTAATCATGTCATTAAGAAAGGACATTCTGTTTATCTAGCATGACCTGCTATCCTCAATGAATCTATGCTGAATTTTGATCTTTTGTTTTCTTTCTAAGACTTGGCAAGGGACATAGACAATGTCTTCCAGATTATTTTAAGGAATAGGAGTCAGACTCATTGACTGTAGTTTTTAAATTCTGCTTTTCTTTCTTTTTAAGAAAAATTGACTTCCATAAAATATGTTTCTTCAATTTTCTAAGATCTTTCCATGACCAAAGATAATGGTTCAGAGATCACTAGGAATAGAAATCTGAAAGTTATCCTATCCCTATCCCTCTATCCTTATTTAGAGTGTAGTTTGTTAAAACTTAATGACTTGAACTCTTTGAATATACCTAGATCTTCCCTAACAAAAAATCATTTAACTTGGCTTTACATTGCTTGTTATCAATTTATCATTTATTTTGCTAAATAACATTCTTCTGAGAGAGTTGGTCTTTCATTTCATTTCTACTAATCTATTATTTTAATAGAAAGTAAAGACCTTAGATTAATCAAGTAGATATGTATGTTCATCTTTTAGTTCAGTGATTCCCAAAGTGAACGCTACCACCCCCTGATGGGTGCTACAGCAATCCAGGGGGACAGTGATGGCCACAGGTGCGTTTATCTTTCCTATTAATTGCTATTAAAATTTAAAAAAATTAATTTCCAGGGGTTTTTTTCTGGAAAGGGAGTGGTAGACCAAAAAAGTTTGGGAACCCCTGGTTTAGTCCAACATTCTGCAGACACTTTATATGTCTATCCTATATATTTCACTTTACTTTTCCCCTAACCCAGCATTGGCAAACCTTTTAGAGATAATGTGCCCAAACTCTGCCTTCAGGCTACCTATGATCCCCCCATATTACCCCAGACAGTAGAGGGAAGAAGTGCTCACACTGGTCTTCTGGAAGGAGGGATGGGACATCTGAAAACTGTCCTCAGGCACTATGGATAGGGGGAACAAGGAAGCCCCCTCCTGCACACTGGGGCACATATGCTACATCTTTGCCAACATAGTCTCTATCCCTTAATTTAGGTGTTTTCTTCTGTAGTTCTCTTAGTACTTCTGATTAGAATGCCATATTAATGAAAACTTCTTATACAAAATGCATTGTACTTATGAAATATATTCCATTTCCCATTTTATCCTTCCCACACTCCTTCTGTAGAATTTCATGTTATTAAGTTATATGTGATGGTAATTGTAACATATAGTTTCTGCTTTTATCGAGATGGGTGACCAGATAACACTATAATTCATTCTACCAGTGTAAGTAATTGCACATATGTAAACATCAGTTTGTCTTCTGTCTTCCTAACTCCTATATTTCCCTCTCAAATATGTTTAGCTTTACATTTAAATGTAGCAAAAGGATATTTCAATAATAATTCATATTTTGCTTGTTTTATGAGCCTTTTCTTCCATTCAATTATCAATCTTGATTTTTCCCTCTATAATAACCCAAGTTATTAAATTAATTAAAATTATTCCAATGTACTAAAGCAAAAGTAAAGAAAAAAGAGTACACCTTCAGTGTATGGCAGAGTAAGAAGGTCCATTTTCCAACTTCTCTCTCCTAATTCATTAAATCTGTTTTCATGGTTAAAATCAAAACTATTTTCCCCAAGAATGGTTTGGTTGTAAAATTTAAATTTATGTTTTTGCTAAATATGAGAGTTATAAAATAATATTGTGGTCACCAAATTTTAAAATATTATACCTTAAGTCAAAATGACTTTTAGACGCTTTTTTTTTACAGAGGTAGAAAGAGTTAAAGTGTGAAATATTGATAAAGAGACAGATTCCTAACAAGCCTACCAGCTCTACTCAGGTGAAGTCAGGCTCAGCCCAAGCAGGGGCTTCCACAAGTCCAATCTCTACATGGATTTCCCAGTAATCCTCAGCCAGAAGTCCCCATGGTATCTTCAGCCAGAGTTCCACCAACACAGCCTCTTCCAAAGCCAACTCAGCCACTCACCCAGCAAGCTAACCCATGATCCAGGGAAAAAAGTCTTCTCCAAAGCTAAAGGAGGAATCTCAGCCAATCTCTCCAAACATTAGGAAAGAAATGGTCCCTAGACCATGCTAGTCTTTTCTTTTGTGTTCCTTTTTCCACAATGCTTCCTTTCACTAATCCTCTTCACAGAAACCAATTGCAGACTCAATTTGCCTAGCATTGTCTAGGGGCAGTGCAGTGGCCTTTGGAGGTGTGAGCTTACTCTAGTAAGTGACTTGTGAACTCTCATACTTAAAGATAAGAAGGGTTGCTTTGAATTCTTGATTTGATAGACAGAATTAGAAGTATAAGTACAGAGAGGAAATAACATCAAAACTTTTGGTTTCACAATTTGGCTATTCCTTTAACAATTTCCTTTTCAAACTATTTGCTACTAGTATCCAGGAAAATCAAAATTATTATCTTTACAAACTCATCCCTGGGAGTCCAGAAATTCATGAGATTTAGTACTTTCTTAACACTTTCATCTATCGTTGTTGCTGGACAAACTGAAAAAAAAAAAGATAAAACCAAACATAATAAAATATCTTCAAAGTGAACATTGTCAGATCAAACCATGGAAGAATGAGATAGAAAGTCCTTCTGTAAACCAAGAATTGGCACAACCCCAACAGCTCTCCTTTAAGATAGGTTGTCATATCTGTGTTCTGTCAGGGATCCTAAGATATAGAAAAACAGAGCCAACAAAAGAGCTCTCGATTGCAGCAGATGATTCTTCTGACAGGGATTACACATAAGCACTTGCTTGGAGGTAGAGCATGGCAGCAAAACTTGAGGGAGAGGGAAGGTAGAGGTCACATATTGGTTTTAAATAGAGAAGTTTAGTTCCAATCTCTATACACGAAAAAAATTGAAATAATAAACAGAAGAAAGGGACTATACAATTAAGAGACTCAAGAAAGACTTCATATAGAGGAGAAAATTTAGCTGGACTTCAAGGAAGTACAGAGACAGAGAAAAGAGTGACAGAATTTCACATGTAAAGAACACTGGGTGAAAATGTCAGGAATTAGGAAATAGCATGTCTTATTCAAAGAACTGTAAGGATATCTGGATCAGAGGATAACACACTATATCTGAGAAGGATTAACTTGAATAGAGGGTGTAAAGTATAAAAAGACTGAATACCAACCCTACTTTAAACATAATTGAATGGAACCTGGGCATTTATTTCAAGATATGGAAATCTTTAGGAGTACTACAATGGTCACCTAAACAGAACTCTTTACAGAATAATTAAAATATGGCATCTATGACACAGGACAGGAAAGAAAGAAGTCCACACTGAGAATTATAATAGCCTCTCTTTCACATTGGAGTTCTGTATGTGAAATACTTAAGTAGTAATAGCAATTGCCACTTATCTTTGCAAGTTAGATTTAATCATACTGCTTACAACAAAATTTTATTGTACTATGGATGATGGAAATCAATATAAATGGGTAGTCTTGTCCTTCAGATATTCCTGTTGATTTTTCCCTTTTTGTTTTTGTTTTTTACAGAAATGTTCTTATTATGATCATAGATAGATATTGATATTGATATTGATATTGATATAGATATGTATTTCCCATAGGAGAATCAGGGAAAGCAAGAAATATATTAATGTCATCTTCAATCTAAGCTCCCTAAGGTCTTAAGCACTGGCAGCACCAAAGGGATTTGCTATGCTATTGAGTCAGGGGAAATAATATACTTAATGGTACATCTTGGTCATTTACTTTTCCTTAGATATATTTATGTCAGAAAATGAAGGATCCTGAGAAAATATGAGACATTACAAGTTTGGAGGGAAAATTAGGCCAGACCTAAATGCTTGGACTTTGTCCTAAGATAGATTTATTTTATGTTGGTCTAATGTTGTCCTAAGAATAAAAATTCTCATATGTCCCTAGAACAAAATTTAAACATTTGGATGATAATAATTCACATTTATTTAAATTTGACGTTAAGGTGTACAATGTGCTTTTAATCTAACCAGTAGATAGTACTCTTTATTCTTACAATCTCCATTTTTTCAGAGGAGGAAAACAGAGAGTCTGAGAGAGTAAGCAAGTGGGCCAAGGAATTTCAGATACTAAATGACAGATTTGGGATTCAGAATTCTTTCTTTTTACCTCAAGTCCACTATACTATTTGCTTCATTATGTTGTTTCTGATTTAATTTGTTAAGCCTGAGTAACGAGATTCCTAAAACTGGAAAGCAATTTAGGTCAGTAGTGAATACTTATAAATACTTGTAGATACTCTCAAAGGCCAGGCATATGTTTACCATGAAGTGAAAATGATTAAGATTTAGAGCCTGGATTCAGTTTCTGAAGTTACTAAATTGTACCACAAGTTCATCTGAGGGTTCAGATTAAATTTTTTATTTAGTCAGTTTACAACTACTCTGAATTTCCTTGTTAAATTAGGTTTCCCTGTAACTTGCAACATCCTGGCCTTGTCATAAATACAATGCATCTTATTTTTATCTTATATCTTTAGTTAATTTCTTTAAGTTTCAGAGACCCAGATTCATTCATCCTCTTAACTACAAGGAACTTGGTCCTAATAGCATTTATGGCAAGACTGGTTTGTCATATAAGTGCTTTTATAATTATAAATATTGATTTCTCACTAGAACATAGCACTGAATCCTGAGGTAATGCCAAGGGCAGCTGATCCTTCAGAAAGGGTGGAGGATGGGATGATGGAAAATGCCTGCTTTGAGTATAAAAATACCTCAGTTCTATTCATAACTCCAATAGTGCATTTATATATGGCCTTGAGCTTATCCCTGATCTTCCCAGGATATCAGTTTCCACATCTGTACATTTTAGTGATTGAACCAGTTTATCCCCAAAGTTTTTCTCAGTTTTTACCTTCTATAATCCCATGATGCCATGGATAATGGTCATTTACCCAGACAAGCAGAACAAAACAATAAACTTAAACTTTCCCTATGGGCTAATCCTGGAACCTGTCTATGGTTAAGATGCCTGTCTGCTTTTAGATAGTATACACAGGACCAGGTAGTATACAAGCAGAAGGCTTCCTGATCCATGAGATGAATGAGATTAAATATGAACAGACTTCATTAATGACTGAAAATAGGAAGTGTTGAACAGCCAGAGGCATAAGAGATAATCTAAATCAGTAGCAGGTTTAGGAAAATAATGAAAATAAATGTAAAGAGAAGTAGTATAGGGGTCAAGATGTAGGGTTTGATAGCTTGAATCCAGATGAACAGACTTACATAAAACCTGAAATACTTTTTTGCTGTTTTGTTTTAACTTTTGCAAGAAGATAGAAGGTTTTATTTTCAACTGCATTAAAATGTCCCCAGTCTTACCTAAATTACCTTCAGCTAGACAGTTGCCCACCCAAAAACCTTTGTTTCTATAACATCCTTCTCATCCATTCCTTTCTCTTCACTCAAGAAAGCATCACCACTACCACTCTATTTTGGAACTTCTATTGCATTTAATCGAGATTATTGTTAAAGTCTCCCAATTGATTTCCTATTTCAAGTCTTTCCTCTCCCTTATTCATCCTCTTCACAGTTGCTAAATTACATGTGTCAGTTCCATGGTCAAGAACCACCTAGGATAAATTATAAACTCATCTATTTGGCATTTAAAGGTCTTTGAAACTGGCCCATAGACTATCTTTCCAAATTTATTTCACCAATTTCCCTTTAGAGCTTGATGTCCCAGATTACTTCCAATGAGATATTCATAGTCTATCTCTTTCCTTACTTCTGATTTTGTGAGATTCTATCTCCCTTCAAGATTCAGCTTAATTGCTATTTCATAAATAAAGATTGTCTTGATCCTAGCAAAAAATAGCAAAGAGAATATTTTGCAAAATAAATAAAATACATTGTGTTTATTTTAATTATACTTTGCACTTGCCTAGATCCTTTTTTAAACAGATAGATTATAAATATGTGAGAAGAGGACTTGCTTCATACTCCCACCTCTACCCCCAACTCCACAAAATAAAAGCTTCTTAAAGTCTTTTTGAATTGAATTCATATCAAAACTGTTATTATATTTCAACTGAGTTTGGTTCATATCAAATTATTTTAGTTCTGGTCATTACTCAGGAATGCCTGGAAGTCCTCTATTTCATTAAATATATATTTCTTCCCCTAAAGTATTATTCTCAGTTTCATTGAATAAATGATCTAGATTACATGTCAGGAACCTTTTCCTTGAGGACCTTTCCATCCTTTCTTTAATGTAGAAGTTGCTAGGATATGTGTAATCCTGGCTATGGTTTCACAACATTTGATTACCTTTTAAATTTTCTTGCAGATAGCAGCATTTTATTCTTGGCTTTGGAATTCCAGAAACTGTATATAATTGCCCTCTGATTTTGAAATTAGAGATTTTTTCAAGAGGTGATGTCTTATTTTTTTCAAATTCTATTTCCCCGTTTTGTTTTTAAAACATGTATTTGCTTTCTTTGGTGTGGGAATCATTGTTTTCTTCTTCATCATTGTTTTCATTGTTTTCTATAGTGCTACTTTATCATAGTTTTTGTTTTCTTCATTGTTATATTTTTTGTTGTTTACTTCATTGTTGTTTTTGTTTTCTTCATTGTAGTTATTTGATTCTTTGTGGTTTTCTACATTGTTGTTTGCTTTGTTGTTATTTTCTTACTGTTCTTTTCTTCTTTATTGTTTTTGTTGTTATTTTTGTCATCATTTTCTTCACTCTTGTTTTTGATGTTGCTTTCTTTTTTCTTGTTTACTTCATTGTGGTTTTCTTTTTGTTGTTATTTTCTTTGTTCTTTTCTTCACTGTTGTAGTTTCTTTGTTGTTTTTCTGTCATTGTTTATTTTATTGATTTTTTCACTGTTGTTTTCTTTGTTCTTTTCTTCACCTTTATTTTTGATGTTACTTTCTTCATCATTTTTGTTGTTTTCTTCTGTTATTGTTTTCTTTCTTCTGTTATTGTTTTCTTTGTTGTTGTGTGCTTCATAGTGTTTTTCTTTGTCACTATTTTGTTTCTTTCTTCACTCTTTTTTCCTTTTTTTATTTTCTGTGTTCTTTCCTTTATTATTGTATTTTTATTATTTTTGTTTTCTTTATCATTGGTTTGATGTTTTCTTCAATTGTTTTTGTTTTCTTCATTGTTATTCTCTAAGTTTTTTGTCATTGTTATTATTACCTTCATTTTTTAAATGTTGTTTTTCTTCATGGTTTTCTTCACTCTTGCTTTCTTCACTGTTGTATTCTTCCTTGTTGTTTTTTCATTGTTATTTCCTTCCCTTTTTTTATGTTGCTGCTTTCTTTGTCATTGCTTTTATTTTTTCTTTATCATTGTTGTTTTCTTCATTATCACTCTTTATATTGTAGTTGTTTTTTTCTTTTCTTCATTATTTACGTTTTCTTTGTAGTCATTTTTGTCGTTTCCTTCACTGTTGATTACTTCATTATTTTTGTTTTCTTCCTCTTTGTTTTCTTTGTTGTTGATGTTTTTCTATCTTGTTTCTCTTTATTGTTTTTTTGTTGCTTTTTCTTTGTTGTTTTTTTTTGTTGTCAATGTTTTCTTCACCTTTCTTATTGTTGTTTTTCTTCATTGTTATAGTTTTTGTCATTTTCCCATCATTGTTTCTGTTGTTGACATTTCTTGAGTCCTTTATAACCTAACCCCTTCCTATGCATTAATTCTGTAAACATATTCTTTAATACAATGACCCTTGCCTTCTTACTTTTCTATGTATATGACACATCATCACTTGACTCTGGGTAATTTCTATAGGCATCCTCTATTCCAAAAATTATTTTACTCTTTATATTGGCTTCTCTGACTTCAAGTCCCAATAAAAATCCTATCTTCTACATGAATTTATTCACAATTAATTATTTCTTACATATTCTGTATATATTTTGTTTGCACGTATTGGTTTGCTTTTAATTCCCCCATTAAATCATAAACTCCATGAGACCAAAGAATGTCTTTTATCTCTTTTTGTATTCCAAAGGTTTTGTAGAGTACCTGCTATGTATTAAGGACATAACATTAACATTTACTAACCGACTGAGACATTTCTTATATTCTTTTAGAATTGCTTCCTTAACTTTGAATCATTTTTAAAAGTATTCTAATTTTCTTTAATATTTCCATGTTGCAACAGCATTTTCCCCCATTCCTTGGCTATCTTTGACAATATAATAGTAATAGAATGAGATTTCAGAGTTATTTTAATTAATACTTTTTATAATTTATAATTAGAATCTTCCAAATTGTTTTGATAGTTCACAGTTCTTTTGAAAACTTCTCATATTCTAATTATGTGCCTATTAGGTGATTTCCCATAGATTTTGCATGTTGGACTGTTGGGGGGAACATAGTCTCTTACTTAGTATTTTTCCCAATAATTGTGATCATGTTTTAGGTATGAAGTCTTTTAATTTTACAAATTAGCTTTTTCTCTTTTGAACTCTTTCAACAATATATTTTGAATTATCTTCTCTATATGTCAGACATAGAAGAGTCTATACTTTCCTTATAAAAATAATGTAACTTTCTTATAATTAGATTAACTTAAATTATTTGTTACAGATTGTTAAACACATTAATTTATGACAATTTTCCATATAATAATTGGGATAATATTAGTATTTCCATGTATGTGGATCTTAAACATTAGCAATCTTTTCAAATATTTACATATTCTTTCTTTCCCTTTGCTTGTTTCCTAGTGATTAAATGAAAATTTCATATATCATGGAAGGTTAATTCCCAGATGTTTAATGACAGCTTGTTGTTATTATAATTAATTCAACTTTCAATGTATTCCTCTGTTCTTGAATTAGTAACATTAGAAAGAATAGTTCTCAATACACATTTATTCATGTACTGTTAATTTTCTGACCTTAATTATTTTAATTAATTTTTGACTGTATTTTTATAAAAAATTCCATTATTTGATCTATTAATGAAGATTCAATTGCCCTTTTGATGCCAATGATTATTCCTTTGCTATATTCCTATCACTATATTATTTCAAATGATAGTGGAAGGACAGGATTACTTACCTTCACTTCTGATTTTACTAGTGCTGGAGTTGTGGCAACCAGTGCTCTAATAATTCAGGTGTTTTGTTAGTACCAAATGAGGCACCTCATATATATATAGCAAATCCACAGTGGTTCTGAATGTAGCCCTGATATTAAAGAGGCACATAGCCCATATGGCTTGTGCTTTTCATTGGCTATAAATAAGCAAGGAAGACACATCAGTGAAGCTGGGGCCAATCAAGTTTAATCAAGGGGAAAAGTTTTACCAAGAATTCCCCTGCAGAAATAAGAGGCTAAGAACGTTTTATAGGAACTGTGCTTGAGGAGAAAGCTGTATTGTAAGGGCAGCTGGGTCAGGAAACTTTTCTCCCACCACAACTAGAAAAGATCCCTTATATTTATTCTATTGCAAATGCTAATAATTCTTCATTTTAGATAAATACTATGCTAATATTCAAGAAAATTCCTTTTATTCTTTCATTAGTTAGTTTAACAATACATTAATTTTATAATGTGTCAAAGATATAATATCTATCAAAACTTGAGTAATTTTTATTTTAGTGATGAAAGATTCAGTATTACAATAATTAGATAGTAGATAATTAGGTTAATAACTAGATAATCACAATTATAGTGAAATTATAATTTATAACATAATATTTATATAATTATTTACATAATAATTAGGTAATTTGTTTCTAATACTTGACCCATCTATATATTTTGATATAACACTAATAGGATTAAAGTGATTATTTAAATTTTAGATAGTATCAAGATTTGCTAAAAATTTTTTTAGTATTTCATTCATAATATTTATATCAACATTTATTTTTCTGTCTTATATCCCTCACTGATTTGGCCATCATTATTTCATTTCCTTAAAATTTGGTAAAATTGGGGCAGCTGGGTAGCTCAGGGGAGTGAGAGTCAGGCCTAGAGACAGGAGGTCCTAGGTTCATACCTGGCCTCAGCCACTTCCCAGCTGTGTGACCCTGGGCAAGTCACTTGACCCCCATGGACCACCCTTACCAATCTTCCACCTATGAGACAATACACCGAAGTACAAGGGTTTAAAAAAAAAAAGAAAAAGAATTTGGTAAAATTTAAAGTATTTGGTAAAATCTGTTTTCTATTTATTTTGCACACTGTAAAGATTCAAACAGTTGTTCATTTTTCCTGTCTGGAATTTAGGTATAATTTTTGTACTATTGTTCATCTTTAATAGAGATTTTAAGTTCACTGTCTTTTGTCTCATCATTTTCATTACATTGGGGAATTTCTTTTGGTTCTTCATTTAATTTATCTTCATCCAATTTTTTTATTACATTTTGCTTAGATCAATAAAGAGCAATCTATTTTATTAAAGGATATATTTCATTTCCCACTTTTTTACCTTTTTGATGTTCTTATTTGTGTTTGGAAGTGAAAAAGGGAATTTGGACAAAAGCATGAAATTTTTAAAATTTTGTAATTTTTAACAATAATCTATTTCTCTTTTCTCTTCTTCTCCCCACTATTGGAGAAAAAAGGAAAAAAGAAAAGAAAAGAAATATATAACAAATATGCATAGTCGACCAAAAGAAACTCCTTCATTGACCATGTAAAATATAAGATAGAATTTAAGATAGGAAAAAAGGAAGCTTTATCTAGGCTCATGTAGGACGGCAATGGATATATGACTGTTTTAATTTTGTTAAGCATATTATTTAAAGAGATTCTTCATTAAATGCTGACTAAACACAGTAGCCTTTGAGGTACTTATAAATTGCAGTAATCTGAGATTTGGTGATTATTATGCAGAATTAGTCCTAGTCTCAGAGTTGTTACTAGGTTGGATGGAAAAATCACTAAGCTTCCTTTATTTCAAGTAAATGCCTCCTGGTAACTTGTGTGTCAGCAATTTCCTGCATTAAAATAATTTTTCTCAGTTAAGATTTTGTCTCCAAAAGGCCAAAACTAATGTTAAATACATATATTGCTAAGAATAAAGAGGGAGTTTTCATATATTTGTTTACTCATTAGCATTTATTATTGTGTTAAAATTTTTATCATCAAAGAATTTCTCAGCTGAAATAGACATTTGGGAATATCTAGTTTTTCTATTTGCTCAACAATACTATTCATCATAATAAGACTATTGCTTCAAGAGAAATATCAGGTCGAAAAATCAGTATTTTGGAATATTGAGGCCATGTTACAGGAACCTCTGCCTAGAAGCAGGAGGAATTAATTTAAAGATGATGTCTTAAAAATAGGGGACTATATGATATCCTGGTAACTTCAGAAAATCCCTAACCTCCTAACTAAATCCCTTTTGCTGAAAGAGAAGCCAGTTTTCTTCTAATTCTGGCCAGAGTAGCTTAGTAGTATGTACTAAAATATCCCCCATTGACATATGAAGACTTTTTCAGAGGTCATCTTTATCTTTCACATCTTCTGGATGTATCATTGAAATTCTTTAATTTGTAAGTCTGGTGCCTTTTTTTTCTCCATTCTCTCAGAATTTCTAACAGATTATGTCCCTCTTGCATTTCTAAACATGTTGAAGGAGGACTCTAATTGGAACTTAAATTCAGGGCTGTACAGGGCCTTATTTTGGAAATTATTCTTTATTATTATTATTATTAACATGATAGGTGCTTGCTAAAATTGAAATGAAAGATAATTTTTAAAATAATTTCAATGATTTTAAGACATGAAGAGGGAAAGAAAAGTGGTAAGAGTGGGGAAGAGAATATGAGAAGGAAATGGATTTCTTCAGCTTGCCACAACATTTCAAAAATTAAGTATCATTCATACAATAAAACTTTCTTACCCAAAGAGGCTTTAAGGTTCCTTCCAGCTTTCAGATAATTATACTGGGATTCTTCTTGATCCCATAAATTAAAATGTATATATGTTAGGTGTAGAACATCTCTTTCATATACGTTCTACTTTTAGGGTCTTTGGTGTATTTGAGGTTACAAGAGGGTGTTACTATATGTTTTTAAATAGTATAAATACAAATCGTACATTCAACTAAAAGAGAAGCCATTACAAATGGGGACAACACCACTTCCCTCTCACAGAGCCTAGAAAAACATTACAATTTCCCCTGCCCCAATATTTAGAAGGAAGACAACAAACTTTTAGTACATCCTCAAAAGATCTTACAAAACTAATGAGTGGTCCTCTCAAATATTTTTTTTCATAAGAGGAAACATTTTATGATTATCTTTATAACTGTTATGCCAAATGAGAAAAATATATTGCCCAGAAAAATTTTAAAATATTATTATAAATGACTTCTGACTTTATTTCAGAGTGCTTATATGATGAATGTTCTGCTCCTAAAAGAAAATCTCTTACCCTGGCAAATTCAAGAGTTATAAAATGGAACTGCTTACTTGCTATTCTGATAAAGTTATCCAGCTAACTTTACTGTGTTGTTTTCTTCATTACTCCAAAAGGCAGAAGAAAAATATTTTGTTTCATTAATAGCACAACTGATAGAAGCTAAAACTACACAGGTTATATATTCTAGGCATTGTAAATGTCAGGTGTATTCAAAGAAAAAAATGAACAAAGCAAACACTGCAGGTAAACAAGAGAAAAAGAACCCAATTTTTTTGTACCAACCAATGGAAAAGCATATTATTTGTGAAATACTTTGTTTCTGATAGGATACTATTTTTGAGAAATTAATGTGGAAAAAAATAAAAGGAAGACTTTGGATTAAAACTGGTTTCAACCTTCTACCTTTGACATATGTTAATTATCTAGACCTAAGAAAGTCAATTTAAATAAGATGCATAGTTTTATCATTTAGAGGAATTTTTGAGACTGATAAAAATCATAGGTTTAGGAAGAGTGTGTAAGTGTGTGTGTGTGTGTGTGTGTGTGTGTGTGTGTGCCTGTTTATAGAGAATCTGCAATGCTATTCATTTTGAACCTCTGCACATACATCAAAAGCATAAAACAAATCATTCTTATTCTTATGATTTGCTACTTGGTAGAGTAGTAACTTATTTTAAGAAAAGCAGTGATACTACTGCTCATATATCTGGCAGAAGCTTTGAAGGAAATATTTTGAGAGGATGCTAATTGTCCAGATGCTATAATATCATAATTATGTGACATGCAAGATTTAAAATGAAAATAATAAAATTACAGATTCAAAGAAGACAAAGAAAAAACAGGAGAGAAAGCAAAGTTAGAGGAAATGCAAAATACATTTTAAAATTAGAGTATTTGTAACAAATGGCACATAAGACATGTGACTTAATGATAAGAATATTTTATGATCCCAAAATTAAAGAGTGATTTATTTCAATAAGCAACAGCTCTGTCATTTTCAAAGGGAAATTTATCTGTACTAAAACCTAGGCAAAAAAAATAATTTAAGGAAAAACACAATTTTCAAAACCTTTGATAACAACGCTTTGATAATACAATTTAGTTTAGAAATTTTTGCTGTAGAGGACAGAAGTATAGCAGACATTATCAGTAATACATGGTAAATATGAAAGATGATCAGGTTAAGATATGGAAATGTCCAACTCCATTTTATACATTGTAATCAGGACTAGAAATAAGCCTCTGGAAGTACAGTGAACCAAAAAAACATATTCTGATTAAATTGACTTAAATTGGTTTGTCACACCATCCTTTGCCCTGTTCCATCAACTTTTATACCACTCACTTTTTTTCCTTATTTTATCCATTTCCAACAGGTAACTTCCTGCTCTAAGACCTACAATTTACACTTGTGGATCATAGCGTTACCTGTAAAGTCTCTTACCTGGTTATTTGAAGCCTTATAAACCCTTTTCCTAGTTTATATGTTCAACTTTATTTCATTTTATTCACCATGCACTTCAATTTCTAGTTTAGGCAGTCTTTTCATTTCCCATTATGCATTATATGTACCATGATTCTTCTTATCTCTGGTACTTCACATATATTGTTTGCTTCCTTTTTCTTTTGACTATTCAAATTCTGTGAATATTTTAAGCCACTGCTGATGTCTATTCACTGTGAAACTTCCTTCCAATTACTCTAATCAATATAATAATCTTGACCCACAGTCAACATCAACTTTTAGAACTTAAATACTACATTTAAATAAATATATCATTATTATATTTATTTTATTAAAAATGTTTATACTCTGTAGAAGATTTAATCATTCCAGAGTGAACTAGTGAACTCCTATAATAAAGAAGAGCTAAAAACCAAACAATACTTTTTGGTATTAAGTAGAATTCTAACACTTTAGAAATATGACCTACTTAGGATTCCAGTTATTTACTTTCCAACAGTTTCAAAAGCACCTTTTTCTAAGAAAGGAATTTAGCTCCACTAGTGCATGAAACAGAATGTCATCACTTTATTCACATTACCAATGGGATGAACAACTTGTGTAAAATTCCAAACAGTCATAATGATATTGGGGTAGAGGCTTCCCTTAGACACCCAGGTTGTGGGACAAATCAGAGAGTATATAAATCTCATCTTTCCTTGTATTCCTACAGTATTGAGGGAATTCCTACAGTATTGAGGGAATTCCTACAGAATCGATTCCTACAGTATCAATTAAGAGGAATATCTCCTCTATGGTCTTCCCTCATTCTTGATGAGCACAGATAGGTACCTCTCAGCTTGCTCCTCATAAGCATCTACTTTATATCCCAGATATCTGATTATCCTCTATAAGGGCCAGTTCACTGCCCTTTTCACATTGAGGTATAGGTCTTAACAACATGGCCCATCTTGGGTTCCAAAGACCTAGTAGCATGCCATCATCATCTTATATATAGTCTCATAGGCCATATTGTCAAAAGGATATTAAAAACCCCAAACTTCATCTACTATTGGTGACAGTGTTCTACTGCCTGCTGTCTTCCAGTCTTTCAACATGATTTCCAAATCATAAATTTATTATTTTATTTTTTTGGAGTCTTTCATTTTTGCAAAGGGCAACCTATTCCAAACCTGGGGTATCGCCTCAAAGCTCTCCTATAACAATAGCAGAAGGACTTTATATATTAATTATCAAATGCTGATTAAATATTCAGAATTTTTCTCAAGTAAAATAATGTTACCACTGCAATCTATAGGACAACACAGAAAAATGTCAGCTGCATACAGTGGAAGTCATAAATGTCCAATATTCTAATAAAATTTTCATTATTTCCTATGAAAATGAGTCCTAGCCTTTCCTTTTCATGATGATAAAGGTTATCTGTAACAACAAGAGAAACAACCACAACAATATCAGTTAAAAATCCATTTGGTGCTCTAAGGTTGCAAATAACTTTACAAATATTCCATTTTATCCTCATAACAACCCTAGGAGTTAGATTATATTATAATCTCTGTTTTATAGATGAGGAAACTGAGGCAGACAAAGATTAAATGGTTGACCCTAGGGTCACATTGTTAGTAAGTGTCTGAAGCCAATTTTTGAATTAAGATCTTCCTAATTTGTGAAGATGGCATTAATTCTCCTCCGCCCATTTTTAGATTTAATCACCAGAAGCATATACACCCCACTCATCCTTAAGTGGGGGAGGTCTGTGACTCGTGTGTGTGTGAAAGTGACTGACGAATCAGAACCCTCTGACTGCCCCCTGAGCAGTCCTAAGAAAATTTATAGACTATAATTGGTCCACGTAAAGTGTGAGGAAGGCACAGGAAATGACAAAAGGAATGGTCTCTAAAAGTGGCAAGAACTTCCTGTGAGAGGTCTTTCACCTTCAAGTAGATCTCAGATGAGCTCCAACTGAGGATATGGGACTGCTTTCTATTTTCAATTAGGACTACCATGTGTGTGAGTGAAAAGGACTGACTCCCTTCCCTGGCTTGTTCTGGAGCTACTAACCTCCAGAGAGGCCCCTCATCTAGGAGGAGGCCTCATGGCTAAAACTCTTGTTTCATTTACCTCTGGGTCCCCTTTGCTGGAGCCTCTTAAGCCCTGCCTGGTTCAGACAGGGCCAGAGTAAATATCTACTCTCTCTGATTTTCTTATTTTCGCTCTTTCTCCTTTTATAAATAAACTACCATAAAAAAATCATTTGGAATTTAGTAACCATTCCTGGAGACCACACTCTGATAAACTTAGTCCAACCCTTATATTTTTACCCCTTACATTCTGGCCCTTGCAAATTCCAGACCTAAGTGTTCTATCCACTGAAATACCTAGCAGCCCTTAATAAAATCACCTTATTTTGAATTAAAAAAAACACAATATTATAGCAGAATGTTGAAAGTGACTAGATGCCCTCTAATATTTTTCAGATATTTTGTATTAGAAATGTTTAAAAATAAAGCAAATGCTATATAAATCATAGTACTCCCTATTCTGATATAGTTAAAAAAGTGATCTTAACTTTAATTATTTAAATTTGTATTATTTCAATTTGGCTTAAATATATTGAAAAACATACTCATGACTCCTCTTGTTCCAAATTGTAACAAAAAATGCTCCATTTTTAAATTTCTAAGTCTTTGACATTGATACCACTGGCATTCAATAGACAATGCATAAATAAAATTCTTAGACCTACAGAGAAAAATTCAGGAGTATGGCAAAGTTATTCTTTTAGATGCAAAAAAAAAATCTGCTCACTAAACTGCAAAAGAGACACTACTTTTGTGTTTTGCATAAATAGCCTAAGATAACAACTCAAGAAAAAACTTTATTAACATCAAGTTTTGGATTTTTTTGGAGCATTTACTACCTACTGACTCATGACCAATAATACGGTAGTATGTTTCTTGTCATCATAGAAAAAAAATTGTCATTAATAATTATGAAGAGCTCTCACTTCTGAGAATGATTTGTAAGCAGGAGAATCCTTTTTCGTAATGTGCCTTAAGCCTTCAAGCCACAACAAGATTTCTCTCTTCTCTCCTTCATTTTTATAGAATAACTAATCACCTCATACATTCTTGAAAATGAAGACTTACCTCTTTTTGAAATAATACAAACACTAATTGGATCATTTTTTGGAAGAGAAGGGATGTTCTGCCATCAGTACAGTTTTTCTAAAATTGTTTCACCAAGAAGAATTATAATATGAAAAAAGATATAATAAACATTGCAATTTATATTCACATAGCATCTAAAATTCTGGAAACTACTTCAAATGTATTATCTATTTTGATATACACACCAATTCAGTAAGAAAAAAGACTATAGGTAGTTATAATCATTTCATAGTTGTGAAACCTGAAGCTCAGAGTTCAAATTATCCTGCATCATACTGTCATGATGTGGATGAATTAAATTAGAGTTCCGAAAGAGGTCTTAACTCAAATTTAATATTATATCTATCACATCATGATTTATAAATAAATTTATGTTAAAAACAAGAAAGTTAGTATTCTAATGCTTGATTCTGTGTAGTTGCAGAATCTGAGCATTGTCTTCCTTATCCTGATTAAAGCCTTTTTCTTTCTAACTTCTTTAGTGGTTCTGTGTTTTTGATTGTGTTATTTTACTGACAGTCAGTTGTGTATGTAAGAATCACTGATTAGCAGTCTATTCTCAGAAAAATCTACTTCCTATTTAAATCCACCCATTCTATTTTAAAAAATGGTTTGCTTGATATATCTAAATGATAATTATAAAAAAAATATCATGAGGACCTTGGTATTTCACATACATTAGCATGTATATATACATATATATATATATATATATATTATTAAATTATCTCAAGAGTCTGATTTGGGGGGTAAAAAACTGAATTTATGGATTATATCCTGTCAACATGGAAAAAATACTGAACCACTAAAGTAGTTAAAAAGAACAAATATTTAATCAGTACAAGAGAGACAAGAGTTCTTATGACCAGTACAAAGAGTCATGCTCACACAAACTAATACCACCACACTGATCTAGGCTCTGAGCTTCTGGAAACAATGTCTGAAAATATACCATAAAAGGGAACCATCATGGGAATATCCATCTTGGAAATTTCCCTGATGGAAACTTTCATTTAAAAAAAAGAACTTGGAACCTTATATACTCTTTAGGGAATATAGGAAAGAAAGGACAACTGACTAGATATATGGAGACTTCTGAAAGAGATTGTAGCCTGAGGCTTAGGTATCTGGGAGAGACCCAAATACAATATGAGAAAGCAAGATATCAAAAAGGGACTTAAGGACTTAAGCCTCTCTATCACTCCTATTCAGGGTGCTTAATAGATTGTTGATTTTTTGTGACTACTTTAATGATTCTGTGTTTTTCCAGGTTGACAGTCTACACATTGGTGTAAAGGAAGGTAGTTGGATTTAAGAATTGTAATATCATTTTTCCATGTAGGACTATAAACAGTTTGGCCTTATTGAGTTCCTTAAATTTTATATTTCTCATTTACCTTTTCATGCTCCTCTTGTCTTGTATCATAATGTCCACAAAGCCAATTTTTTCTGTCTTTTTTAGAAATCAGGAATGCTTAGAAAGTTTCTGTTTTATTAAATGATCATTTTACCCTTAAAGAACATACTCAGTTTTTTGGGATATGTAAGTCTGGGTTGTAAATTTATTTTCTTTGCCTCTGGAATATCATATCCAAAGCCTTTCCATATTTTAATGTAGAAGCTCCCAGTCCTGTGGAATCCTGACTGGATCCATGATATTTAAATAATTTCTTTCTGGCTATTTGCAATATTTTCTTCTTAGCTTGGGGGCTTTTGAATTTGGTTACAAAGTTCTTGGGAGTTATCATTTTGGGATAGCTAAAATCATCAGCAAGTATCATTTTCAATGAGGATAAGTTAAAGAAGCCTTCCCAATAAAATGACAGGTGAGGTAAGGATTCCAATTATCACCACCATTATTTACTATTGTACTAGAAATTCTAACTTTAGCAATAAAAGGAAAAAGAAATTGAAGGAATTGAAATAGGCAATGATAAAAATAAACTATCACTCTTTGCAGGTGACATATTGGTATACTTAGATATTGCTACACAATCAATTAAAAAACTATTGGAAATAATGAATAACTTTAGCAAAGTGGCAAGTACTAAATAAACTCTAATAAAATATCAGTATTTCCACATGTTATTAACAAATTCCAGCAGCAAGAGATAGAAAGAGAAATTCCATCAAAAATAACTCTAGACAATATAAAGTACAAAGGAATATACTTGCCAAGAGAAACACAGAAATTTTATGAACACAATTACCAAAAAAAATTTTTCACACAAAATAAATCATATCTAAATAACTGGAAAAAATATTAATAGCTTATGGATAGGTTGAGCTAACATGATAAAATGAAAATTCTATTTAATTACTCATACAGTGCCATACCAATAAAACTAACAAATATTATTTCATAAAACAGAAAAAAAACATAGTAATAAAATTCAACTAGAAGAGCAAAAGGTCAAGAATATCAAGGGAATTGATAAAAAATGTGAAGGAAAGTGGGCTACTAATAACATCTCAAACTGTATTAACTATGAATCAGTAATCATCAAAACAGACTGTTAATGGCTAAGAAATAGAATGGTAGATCATAGAATAGATTAGATATATAATATATAGGGGTAAATGAATTTAGCAATATAGTGTTTGACTTGTCCAATGTTATGATTCAAGTTCTCTGGAGACTATATATTTATTTATAAGCATTTATTCCTAAAAATTAAAGAGAGAGAAAGAGAAAGACCACAGGATCCCCTGGCTACACCTAACTAAAAATCACTCCCGAAAGTCCTGGGCTCCAGTTTAAGCTATGCTGGCCTAGATAAGCAAGGGGATAAACCAGGGCTTGCTGAATGTTAAATGCTCCTGAGAAGGGAAAGGGAAAGACCACTCTATATGCCCATTTACTTATAGAGCCTGTTTTCACAGCTCCTCCTGGGGTTCTCTGATTGGGCAGGCTGGGCCCTGATTTCTGACTTACAGGAATATATCAAATTTTAACTTCCTCTAGCTTCTTCCCTATACCAGGACTGAGGAATACGATGTGGCATTTGAACCAGCCTTTTCCAGGAAGAGAGATCAGCTATGAAAGACTACTCCTACCGATGTAATAATCCAGGACAAATCTGAAGGATTTATGACAAAGAATGCTATCCACCTCCAAAGAAAGAACTGTTGGAATCTGAATGCAGATCAAAGCACACTATTTTTCACTTTGGTTTATTTTTGTTTTTATTTTGGAGTTAGGGTTTTTAATGAATATTCCCTTAGAATGATGATGAATAAAGAAGCATATTTTACACGATAATATATGTATAACAGATCAAATTTCTTGCTATCACTGGGAGAAAGGAATGATGGGAGGAGAAAATTTACATCTTATAACTTTAGAAAACATAAGTTGAAAATTGATATTTCATATAATTGAGAAAATAAAATATTTTTTTAAAAATGCCACAAAAGAAACATCTAAAAACTCTATTGAAAGAATGAACGGATGTCACTTCCCAAAAGATGTCAGGCCCTTGACAAACTTGAAAAAAAGCTTAAAAAATCAAATAGGAAGGAAGTTGACAAGCAGACTGAATAGGTGGGGAAAATCACTTAAAAAGTGAAATCCCTAGAAAATAGAATAGTCCAAAAGGAGATGCAAAAATACACTGAAGAAAGCAACTTCCTAAAGACTATAATGGACCAAATCGAAAAGGAGACGAAAAAAAAGAAACACTGGAGAAAATATCTTCTTAAAGTGTAGACTTGTCCAAAGAGAAAAAGAAACACAAATCAAGGAAAACAATAGCTCTCTAATAATTAGAACTGGTCAAATTCAAACCCTCAACTACAAAATAGATTCAGAAGAGATAATCTAAGAATCATCAAATGAACTATGGTCAAAAAAGAGTTAAGACAATATATTACAATAAATCATCAGGAAAAAGTGTCATTATATCCTTGAACATGTGGCAAAAAATAGAAATGTAAAGAATCCTCAATCACCTCCTGAAGGGAATTCCTAACTCTCATACTGTAGAATTATTATAGCAAAATTCCAGAATACTCTGGTTAAAGAAAAAGAACTATAAACTCCTAGAAGGAAATAATTCATATGTCATGGGGCAACAGTCAGGATTGCTGATGAGCTAGTAGTTTCTACATTAAAGTATCAGAAGGCATGGAGTATGACATTATGAAAGGCAAAGGATCTAGGACTAGAAAAAAGAATTACATACACAGTAAAACTGAGAATAATTTTCTAAGGGGAAAAACTGATGTTTAATGAAATGGAGTGCTTCCAAATTTTCCTGACCCCCCCCAAAAAAAGCAGAGCTGTAAAAAAAATCCAATGAACAAATTCAATACTGAAGAAAAGCATAAAATGGTAAAGTGAAAACTGAAGGGTTTCAATAACTTAAAATTGAATAGATCCCTACCTGAGAAGGTGAAAATTTCAAGATGCCTAAGATATCTATTATGTTGAAATATTTAAGTTACTTAAAGTGTTCAAGATAATTAATATGTCTAAGATATTTAAGAACTTCACTACTAGATCAAGAAGAAATATACGTAGAAAGAAGGAAAGGAGGAAGATGAATTAAATGGGGTGATATCTAAAATTTCAAGGGAGAGGAAAGGAGAAAAATGAGTAAAGAGATAGAAGGGGGTGAACTATTATGAAAAAGGCACATAAGATTTAAGTGGAGGAGAAAATGGTGGGATAAGCAAAACTTGAACTTTACTCTCATTGGAATTACCTGAGAGTGGGAATAACTCACAGTCAGCTATAGAAACATAATCCTATTGTAAAGCAGAATAGAAGGGGAAATAAGCAGAGGAAATGGGCAAAAATTAGGGTGAATTGGAGGAGGTAGTGGTCAGAATCAAAGCCTCTCTGAATAGGGAAAAACTAAAAGGAGAGAAACAAGGATAAACAGGAGGAAAATAAAATGACAGGAAACACACAATTAATAATCATAAATAATTAATGAGAAAGGAATGAACTCATACATAAAATGGAAAAGGAAAACAGAGAAGACGGAAAACAAGAATCCAACAATATAATCTACAAGAAAAACATTCAGAGACACACAAACTAAAAGTAAGGGGCTAGTGGGCAGCTGGGTAGCTCAGTGGATTGAGAGCCAGGCCTAGAGACGGGAGGTCCTAGGTTCAAATCCGGCCTCAGACACTTCCCAGCTGTGTGACCCTGGGCAAATCACTTGACCCCCATTGCCTACCCTTACCACTCTTCCACCTATAAGTCAATACACAGAAGTTAAGGGTTTAAAAAAGAAAATAAAAAAGAAAATAAAATAAAAGTAAGGGGCTAGAGTAGAATCTATTATGCTTCAGCTAAAGAAAAATAAAAAAGGCAGGAGAGTTAAATAACATCTCAGAGAAAGCAAAAATAATAATTGATCTATCCAAAAGAGATAAGGATAATAATTATATCTTGATAAAAACCACAATAGACAATGAAATAATATTAACATTAAATACATATACCAAATGACATACTGTCCATATTCCTAAACAATAAGTTATATGTCTTACAGGAGGTAATAGATATTCAAGCATTACTAGTGGGCACCTTAACATTTCCCTCTAAGTAGTAGATACAATCAAAAAATACACAAGAAAGATGTTGTATTTAGAAATTTAGAACTTTTGAAATGCTTATAGGATGTCATATCATAGGATATAGAAACTTCAGAACCAAAGGTAGAAACATGGGAAAAAAAATTAAAGATATCCCTTTCAGACTGTAATCCAATAAAATTACACTCAACAAAGGACAACAGTAAGAAATACCAAAATTAATTGGAAATTAATCAAATTCTAAAGATTGAATGGTTCAAAGCCCAAATCATATAAATGAACTAAAATTTCATTAAAGAAAATAACAATGATGAAAAAACATATCAAGGGGCAGCTGGGTAGCTCAGTGGATTGAGAGGCAGGCCTAGAGATGGGAGATCCTAGGTTCAAACCTTGCCTCAGACAATTCCCAGCTGTGTGACCCTGAGCAAGTCACTTAACCCCCATTGCCTAGCCCTTACCACTCTTCTGCCTTGGAACCAATACACAGTATTGACTCCAAGATGGAAGGTAAGGGATAAACAAAAAGAAAGAAAGAAACATATCAAAATTTATTGGCTGCAGTTAAAGCAATACTAAGGGAGAAAATGTATATCTCTAAATTCTTATGTCAATAAAATGGAGAAAGACCAGACTAATGAGTTGGGTATACAGCAAAAAAAATAGAGAAAGAACAAATTAAAAATTTCCAAAAACCTCAATAAATTGGAAATCTAGAAAATCAAAGGAGAGATTAATAAATTTGAAAATAAGAAAACCTTTGAAAGAATAAATAAGATAAGAAGTTGATTTCATGAAAAATATAGATAAACCTTTCGTTAACTTGATTTAAAAAAATTACCAGTATCTAAAATAAAAAATGTGAAATCACAACCAATGAAGAAAAAAATAAACAATTATTAGAAATTATTTTGCTCAAAAATGTATGAATAAATGTGAATATCAGTGAAATTTATGAATACTTAACAAAAACATAAACTACAAGGTCCACCAAAGAGGAATAGTATATTTAAATAACCTCATTACAGAAAAATAAATTGAACCATCAAAGCATTCTCTCAGAAGAAGTCCCCAGGGCCAGATGGATTCTCAAATGAATTCTACCAAATATTCAAAGAACAATTAATTCCAGTACTACATATACAATTTGGAAAACATTGGAAGAAGAAATTCTTCCAAATATCTTTTATGACACAAATATGACTGATACCTAAATCAGGAAGACCTAAAATATAGAAAGAAAATTATAGACCAATCTCCCTTAATGAACATTGTTATTAAAATTTAAATAAAATATTATCAAGGAGATTACTGCATTATATCACAAGGATCATACACCATTATCAAGTTGATTTTATACCAGGAATAGAAAGGTGGCTCAATATTAGGGAAACTATAAGCATAATTGACTATTTCAATTATAAAACAAACAGAAATCATATAATTATTTCAATATATACAGAGAAATATTTTCACAAAACACAGCACCCATTCCTTATAAAAATTCTTGAAAACATTGGAATAAATGGGGTTTTCCTTAAAGTGATTAATGGCATCTTAGAGGAATGACCGCCTAATCAAAAGAATCTTGAAGTCAGTGTTAATGTGGCAAAAGGCATTTTATTTCTTCCTCACAAAACTAGGTACTCATGACTCTTTATTACAGGTGTTATATCCAGCAAACTAGTATAAGGACTGGGAGCATGCAGGCTCCCTTTTATCCTAGTCCCTACAGCTAATCAGACTCTCCCCTCAGTTCACCTTTGACTGATTACTAGAGAGTTATAATTTAGTCATGAGAGCCAGCTGATGGGAACTCAGTTTATGACCCCAATCATTCACATGGGTTTTAACCAATCAAAGTAAAGCAACTTCACCTGTTAGCCTCTTAAAGGCCTAATCTATCATGTGCTCCTCATCATGTCCTGCTAATGTGGATACGGGGAAAAGTAGCTTATGCTAGGAACATGAAACAACTCAATATTTTTTTCTTCTTTTTCTTTTTTACTCTATAACACAGGCTTATGAGAGGAGTCCACCATCTTGTCAGGATCTGTTCCCAATAGCATCTATATAAAACCATCAGCAAACATTATTTGTATGTGGATGAATTAGAGGCCTCTCAATAAGATAAGAGCTGAATCAGGGACATCCATTGTCACCATTACTATTTAATATTATACCAGAAATGTTAGTCATAGCAATAAGAGCAAAAAAAGAAGTTGAAGGAATTAGAATAAGCAATGATGAAACATTATCACTCATTGTATGTAATATAATAGTATACATAAAGAACCACAGAAAATTAATAAAATATTAATAAAGATCATTAACTTTATCATAGTTACAGGATACCAAATAAACCCACAATAATCATTTTTATTTGCCACCAACAAAGTGTAACAGCAAGAGAGAGAAAAAGAAATCCTATTAAAAATAGCTCAAGGAGAGGTCCTAGGTTCAAATCTGGCCTCAGACACTTCCCAGCTGTGTGACCTTGGGCAAGTCACTTGACCCCCATTGCCCACCCTTACCACTCTTCTACCAAGGAGCCAATACACAGAAGTTAAGGGTTTAAAAACAAACAAACAAACAAAAAAAATAGCTCAAGGAATTACAAAATACTTGGGCATAAATCTATCAAAATAAACCCATCAACTATATGAACACAATTACAAAACACTTTTCACATAAGTAAAGTTTGACCTAAACAATTAGAAAAATATCAATTGCTCATGTATAGACTGAACCAATATAATAAAAAAAAAAACCCAACCCTACCTACATTAATTTATCTAGTCAGTCCTATGTGTAAAAGTGAAGTTTGGGAAATGCCATCTAAAAGTGTATATATTTCTATGGACATGGGAAATGTATCAAAACTACATTTCCCGTGATCCAACATGGTCCAACTGGTTTCCGTTTCCGGGTTTTTGGGCTTGGGAAGGCCTACGTCTTGACCCAGGGAAGAGCTTAAATCTCTTGGGTTAGGAGGGAGTGGTCTCTTGGCCAGCAGACTGGAGACAGTAATGGAGGCGGCAGTTTTGAATGCTTACAAGCACGTGGTCTAGTTATCTATCAGCATGGCTTTAATTAAAATAATAATAATTATTATTATACCAGCCTTTATCATTTTTCATATTTATATATGCCAAATTACCCAAAAATTCTTTTAAAGAGCAAAAGAAATAATAACAAAATTCCCCTGGCACATTTTCAATTCTTCCCACATATATAATGAGTACATTTAGTAGGAGGCCATGAACCAACTTTTTTAATATAGGTTCTGATGTATTTATTATTCCTTAATTGGCTCATATGACACTATTATTCTTTTTTCTTACTATTTAGCAAATTTTTATGTTTAAGGTCTAATGTGTCATTATTATAAGTGCTGGTTTGTATAATTGAAATAATATCAGTGGGGACTTGAAAATTTAAGAAGTGATTAGGAGTATATTCGCTAAAATGGGATTACTCATATGATGCTGAAAAAGATTAAATATTTCCATTTTGTGATGTACATTCTATGAAAATCTAAGTCTACCAGCATGAGGTGAGATGCTATAGGAAAAGTCAGTTTTCTGTTTTTTAGAAATAATTCATATCATATCATATATTATTTATTCATTATATATAAACATTGTTATACACACAAGTCAATATTATGCATATACTATGTGACATGCAATTAAAATATAAGAGAAAATAGTATGTATATTTACACATACATATATATGATTTGGTAATATGCTTACATAAAGATTGAATGAAAGTCTAAAAGGAAAAAAAAAACAAAAATATCATCTGCAAAAACAAAAGGCCAATAACAAGGGAATTAGTGAAAAAATAATGCAAAGAAAGGTCTAGCCTTAACAGATCACAAACTATACTATAATGTGCTAATCATCAAAACATTATGGTATTGGAAAATAGAGTAGTGAATGAATTAATAGTTTAGATGATCAACTTGCAATAGTTAAAGACCATAGGAACTTAGTGTTTGGTATACTCAAAGACTCAAGCTTTTGGTGGAAAAAATTCACTTTTTCATAAAAACTGCTAGGAAAACTGTATGGCAAAAAAGACATAGAGCAAAATCTCACACCATAGACCAAGATAAAGACAAAAGAGATACTTGACCTGGGAATAAAGGATGATACCATAAAGAAATTATAGGAACATGGAAAAGTTTACCTGTCATACTTATGGCTAAGGGAAAATTTTATGATAAAAGAAGACAAAGGAACGTTATACATATGAAATGGATAATTCTGCTTACATTAAATGAAAAAGTTTCTATACAAACAAAACCAATACAAGTAAGATTAGAGGGGAAACAACAAAATGGGAAAAGTTATAGCAAATATCTCTGACAAAGGCCTAATCCCTCAAATATATAGAAAAGTGAGTAAAATTTCTAAGAATACAAAGCATTTCCAAATAGATAAATGGTGAAATGACATGAACAGAGCATTATCAGATGAAGAAACTAAAACTATCTATAGTAATATAAAAAAATGTTCCAAATCATTATTGATTAGAGAAAGGCAAATTAAAACAATGTTGAGAATACCATATCATAGCTTTCAGATTGAATACAATAGTAGTACCGTGGTACTCATTATTAATTTGTTGCAGGAGAATAGACAAAAGTCAAGTACAAAATGCATTTTGTAATAAGGGAATAAATCTAGTAAGGTAGGTAGGGAGATAAGGCTGGAGGTAATAGGGGATAAAGACAGGTAGGATGATAAGGTAGTTGTAATAGGAATTAAGGCAGGTAAGGTTGTATTAGGGTACAAGGCACAGTAGATGGGGGTTTGTGGATCCCTAGGGTAGTAAAGTGGATAAGGAGGGTACAATAGTGGAGCAAAAGGAGAGGATGAGTTATTTTGGGCAAGCAGCTGCAACAAGGAGCCACAACCTGGGTACATGGGTTTGAGACAGAGACACTGAAGGGAAACAGACTGAGCCTTCCAGGTAGGAAGGGCACTTCTACAGACAAAGGTTAGGGCCAGCCAGAAATGGCTTGAAACTGACTAGAGGGCTTTGTAGTCAGTTTCTCAGGTTCACAAAGGAAGAATCCAGAGGAAGTATAGGGATTACCACGTTCTCTCAAAATGGACGCCTCCAACTCCCCTCAGGACCCAGAGAGAATATTATTCCTTTCTCCCCTTAGCCAAAGTTTTGATTAAGTGACAAACAGGGTTTATTGAGTTTCAGGGTTGATTGTAAAGGACAGATGGATACAAGGTAACTCTAACAGCTGCCTACAGAAAACATCAGATAGGGGAGGGACACAGAAATGTGAGAATGAGAAAGACCTGCCTAACTCAGTCCCTGGAAGTTTTGTTTCCTAAAAGAGGTAGGAAAGTTGCATATAATGATTCAAGAGATAATTTGTATAAAGGATAAGCCCTACTTGACTACAGGAAACTAAATCTACAAAGTTTGAAAGCTACCACCAGATCCACCCTCCTTTCCAAAACCCACAGAAATTCAGGAAGGGAAAATGATGATTGGGAAAGGGAAGGTCAGGGAGATCCAAAGGAAATAGCTAAGCTACAAATCTTTTTTTTTAACATTTATTAATATTCATTTTTTAGGAAAGTTAACATGGTTACATGATTCATGCTCCTACTTTCCCCTTCACCCCACCCCATAATCCCCCCACCCTAACCTATAAATCTTAAGAGAAAAGCTGCACAATAAAGGCCAGGTTTTTCAGTCCAAAGACAGAGCTCAGTTGACCCTCCTACTCTCATTGAGTCTCCAGGATCAACTGCCACTTCTCAGGATTCTAAACCCTTTTCAACTGTCAGAAATTCTACAGTAAGGTTTTGCAGGATTAATATACACCCTTTTGCACTACAATTTTTACCATAAGGAATAATGTAAATTGAATTAATATATTTTAGGCACTGATACACAGCAGATTTTATAACGTATTATATGCATTGATAGAATTGTATTTCACTAAATAAACATTAATAGTATGAAGACATAAAATAATAACTACATTAAATAAAAAAATTAAACATTTTACCTGTATTGAAAGGAGTTCAAGGACTAAGGGAATGGTAGGGAGGAGAAATATTAACATGTGAAAGAAGAGTTCCTTTCCATAATATCTAAGGGCAACTGCCCTTCTAGAGTTCTTTCCCTTTCTTTTTTCTGTCCCTTATCACTACTGAATCATTGAGATTCTTCATATATAAGCTTCTTGAGAAACCTGTCTAATGATATTTGTTTTTTCTGCATTTTAACATTCCTATAATGTGGGAAATGTTCTGGTCAATTAGAAAATTTACAATTCTACTTGTTAAGCGTTATTAGGGTTACATTTTAAACAAATTTTTGTACTTCCACCCATTTTTCACATGTTTGATTAATGAAGGGGAGGCAACCTCTTTTACTTCCTCTCCATCTAAAGAAAATTTTTCCAATCGCTAGCTCCTTTTTCCCTTTCAAGTTCCTGCAGCTCCTTAGTATTGAGCTCTTCTTTGTGCTTCTGAGCTAACTCTTCTGCCATCTCCATTGGCCTCCAGATCCATTGACTTACCCCAAGTAACAATACTCTCCATAACCAGTGTAGCATTAGAGTCATAGCCTTCAAAGTCCCCTTGAGTTACAACTTCTGGCCATAACTTCCTCTGGGCAGATTTCATGATCCTGTAAGAGACTTCCCTCCAAGGCACTAGAAATGAAATGAAAGCAGTGGAGGATATTTGAATTGCCCTTCCAGAATTCATGGAGTCAACTCTGAGATTAAAAAAAATCTTTAAAAATGTACAAAAACCACAAAAAGTGAACATAGCATCAAATGGGATTCTTGAGAGTGCTATGTTGAGACTAAGACATGTATATGACTCTTAAGATTGAGATATCAGTGAGTTCTAGCAAGCAGGTCAACTGACAAGCAAATGGTAAATGCTACGAATTTTTTTCTCATCAAAATAAGTAGAATACCAAATTTGATGAGTTCGGAAATCAGCAAGTACCAGGATTTGAAAGAATAACGAAAAAGGGAAATGATAAATATTGGAGGGGTTGTGAAAAAAATTGAGACACTAATACAATGTTGGTGTAAATGAGAAATGATACAACAATTCCTAAGTGCAATATGGAACAAACTTGGAAGGGCCACAAAACTATGCATGCCTTTTGACTCAGCAATACTACTATTGCATATGTATCCCAAAGAAATCAGATATAAAGGAAAAGGGCCTACTTGTACCAAAATGTATTCAGCAGCTCTTTTTTTAATGGCAAAGAATTGGAAACTGAGGGAGTGTCAATCAATTGGGGAATAGCTGAACAATTTGCAGTAAATGGTTTCAATGGAATAATTTTTTGTTATAAAAAATTACAAAAAAGATGAGTGCAGAAAAACCTAGAAACACTTATATGAATGGATGCAATGTAAAGTGAACAGAACCAGAGAATGGTGGATACAGTATCAGTAATATTTTACAATTATTAACTGTGAATGGCTCAACTTATCAACAAGGCAAATTTCTAAGAAATCTGCAAGAGACTCAAAATGAGAAATGTTATCCACAGTCAAAGAAAGAAGTATTGGAGTTTGCTGATCAAAGTATGCCATCTTTTACTTTATTTCCTTGATGAGTTTTTATCTGTATGTCAAATAATTGTCTTCTATTATGGAATAGGTAATACATGAAAGCACTGTAACAACCGGTGTCAGAATACTTATTGCTTATGTGGAAGAGAAAGAGGTAGAGAATTTGAATTGTAAAATTTAATGAAATAATTGTTAATGTTTGTTTCTATATGTAATGGAAAACAAATTAAAAGGGAAAAATAAATAAATAAAAAAGAGATAACCTAGTGGAAATGAAAGTGAATATATCAGACATTAACTATGAACTAGTTGTTTAACAGGGAACCCTCCTGAGTTATGGAAGGCAAAGTTTCCACCACAGTTAGTGAAAGTAAATTTGATTTTCCTGCCTGTTCATAAGAATCCCTTGGGCTAGAGGAGACCTTGAGAAAAAGAGTTCATCTCTCTGCCTTTAGGCAGTGACACACAAAAATCATTTGGTACATAAAAAATCTAGCTACCCTTTGTTTGACAAAAACAAACCATTATATATGCTTGTTTTGTAAAATTGATATGGCCCTTTTTTACCCTTCTCTCTCCTTTTTTTTAACAAAAAGAATCAAATATCTTCTGAAACTGAAATATCAAGGAAGTAAAATTCTCCAGATGTCTGATGTTATAAAGTACTTAATTTATAGATTAATTGGGGGTTAATCAGAATTCCCATTTTATTTCAAGTTTTATCCATTCTGAAAATGTTGTCATCTATTAGTATACATTTCTCTACTATATCCTAAATCTAATAATTCTTTGATTATTCATATGATGAATCTTTCAGTATATTTTCATAACCCAGGATTATTCCAAAATGAATGATTGGAAATGTACTTTTATATCTAGAGGTACATGGTATTATGATATCTTAAAACTGACCCCAGAAAATACCACAGAAGGTTGCTTTGAGTTTTTTTTTTGTTGCTGTAAATCCTTGATATGATCCTGTCATCTCTTTTTAGTATTCATCTTTAAAATGATTTGCTGGACAAATAAATATGAGTAGTTATATTTTTCAACTGCAATGGTAGTCTTCAGTGATGTGAGGTAAAATTGGCAATATATGTCCCCAGGACATTATTTGGCTGATATCTCCTGTTTATATCTGGGTGAGTATATCCTTACTTTCTTTTCACTTAATATAAATGAATAAACATTGTTTTGCTTTGAGACATTAAAAAATGTCTCAACCTAAATATAGAGAGGGGAAACCTATACCTGGATTAGCTCCTAAATGTATTTTTGTACCTGGAGATATAGAAGCTATCATTTTGAACTTTTTGGGTTCTTTGAGGGGCACTGGAGCTGCTAGAGTAAAAGTAGGTGCCAAAATTCATATGTTGAATGGGTTCAATTATTGTGATGATGAAACTACAGTAGGTTAGTTTATTTAATAGTAATTGTCTTGGCATAGTGAAGTAGTTCATTGGATAGAGAGTTGGGCCTAGAGGTGGGAAGTTGTGGGTTCAAATGTGACGTCAGAAACTTCCTAGCTGTGTGACAGTGTAAGTCAGTTAACCTCAGTATTCTGACTCTTAACACTCTTTTGACTTGGAACCGATATTTAATATCCATTCTAAGATAAAAATGTAAGGGTTTAAAAAATAGCAACTGCCTCTTCCAATATACGTTAATTTGGTTAGATTTGTATATGGCATAATATTCATCATACAAATAATTCTCATTTTCAAATGTAGGTTCCAACTCACCTGGCAATTTTGAGACCAGTAAGTCAAATTTGAAACTCAACTTTGATATCTTAACATCATCAATGTGTATCCTCTTTTCACTTAAGTGAAATGTGTATCCTCTGATTGCCAGAATTTCCCTTCAATATAAACTCTGTTGTAGTATTTATAATCACTCAATCAATGAATGATAAAGCATCTACTATTTCCTAAACATTCTGCTAAGTGCTTACATGGCCATAGGTACAATTTGGAGAGAAGTAAGGATAGAAGAGTAAAAATATTTCTTCTAAAATGGCAAGGGTATTTTGTTTCGGTAGTTTCAGAAGAGATCTATAATGTTATCACATCAGAAAATATTCTGCATAGGCCCATGAAATAAAATAGTATGAGAAAAAATTGAATTCAGAGATTAGTAAAGTGCTCAATATTTCCAAGGCATTATGTCAGACAGTAGAGGTACAAAGAGAGAAATGAAACTCCTACCTTTATGGAGCTTACCATCTACTGGGAAGGGTCATTGGTAAAGCATAGACATAGATATATTGGGAAATGATAGATTTAATATTTAAAAATTTTCACTTTGTGAAGTTTAAGCTCGGGATGTTTTTTTCTCTAAAGCAATTAGCATTAATAAAGAACTTGGAAATGAGAATAACACTTCAATATGACCTCAGCTGGTCAGAGAAAAAGCTACAAACAAAAAATATATCTTGCCATCTTTCCAAAAACCTAATCCTTTTCTCCTCTATGTCCTATTCCTCCAATTCATTTTACATATTATTGACATAGTACTCTTCCTAAAATCATTTTCTTCATATAACTTCTAGATGGAAAGCCTAAGATTGTTTCTTCGCTTTTATTTCCATGCCCACTATAATACAGCATAATAAAAAAAAACATTGGACTTGAAATCCCAAGACTTAACTTCAAATTTCAACTTTGCTACTATAAGAGGAAAAAATGTGTAAGGGGTAAAAATAAAAGGTTGGACTAAATTATTTGAGTATGCTTGCCAGGAATTAAGTACTTAATTCCAAATGAAAGACTCAAGTCAGAATGACTTTTATGGTAGTTTATTTACAAATAATAAGAGGGAGTAGAAGTAAGAAAATCAGAAAGAGGATAGGACAAGATAGCTAACCTAACATGCTAAGTATTTTGCTCCTGTCCCTGACTCAACCCAGACAGGGTTAATTAGTCCTCAGCCAGAGGGGCCTCAGCCTTGAGCCAAGGGCCAAGGGCCAGGTGATGAATAAAGCCAGGACTTCAGTCATGAAGCCTCTCCCAAGAGGGGAGGCCTCTCCTGAGGGTAGTCTCTTCAGAAAAATCCAGGAAAGGAATCAGTCTTTTTCACTCACCCACGTGGTAGTTCTAAGGATAAATAGAAAGCAACAGAGGTCCTCAGCCAGAGATCCTTCATGGTCCAGTTCAAGGCAAAAAAAGAGACAATCCCAGGAAGTTCTGACCACTTTTAAAGACCATTCCTTTTGTCACTTCCTGTGCTTTCCTTCCATTGTAGATGTGCCAATTACAGCTAAAGCTTTGCTTAGGACTGCCCAGGGGTCAGTCAGTCAATTCTGATTCATCACCCAGTATAGCACATGTGGGTCATAGACCTCCCCATACTTAACGAAAAGTGGGGTCTCTATACTTTTTATGATTAAATCTAAAAATGGGCAAGTGGAGAGTTAATCCCATCTTCACACTACTTACTACCTCTAGGCTTTTATGAAAATCATACCTTCTTCTTGTCTCACTTTTCTTTTGTAAAATGAGGGTATTGGAGTACATTATTTCTAAGATTTCTTTAAGCTCTAGGTCACTTATGATAAGAAATTATTTATTCTCCTTTACTTTTCAACAGGAATTGCTTGTACTCTTCATACCAGTCATTATACTGTCCTCTACGAATGATACCAAAAACAAAAATAAAACAACACACAAAAAAACCTCTTCTCCTTTTTCTTTGTTTATATTTTTAGTAGTATAAATTGTTCTCCTGATTCTGATTGTTCACTTCTTCAGTCTAGGTGAAATTTCTTCTTTCTCCAAACTTTTTCTGAAGTACGAGGATCATGAATCTATATTTCTGCTTGATTACATGCTCTCTTTTAATGTCCTCTGTGTCCCAAAACTCTACTTTTAATGCTTTAGCATATATATCATTAAATCATGAAATTGTATCCTTGTCTTATGCTTGTTTTTATTTACCAAAATATATCACATAGTGCTTAGCACATGATAGAGTTATAGAGTGTACTATTATGGACTGATAAGCTCAATGTTCCAGTAAGGAATGATAACATGCTTCACTTTTATGTTTATGTGGGTTGGCATTCCTTGACACTAAGATGATAAGGGAGAATTGACAAAATGATTGTGAATGGAATACAATGAAGAAATGTTTGGGGAAAGACACCTAAATTATTATTTAGGTCAATGAAACCATTCTGTGATGTATGAATTTTGACTCATAACAATAAGTGGAACACACTTTCTAATTGCATTAAGGCTCTGAAAATCAGTGAAAATATGAATATTTCCATTATGAATAATTATATTTTCTGTGTGGTACTTAATGTTAAAAAATGAAAATCTTAGTATATTCCATGGCTCTGAATTTAAAAGCATTTTTCCAGTTGCCCTTTTGTGCTTTGGCAAGACAGAGTATAGTGAAAAGAACAATGGATAAAGAAAGCAAATAATCTAGGTTTAAATCCTGGCTCTACCTCTACTTTAGTGGAGTGATTGATCAAGTCATTTAACCTTACCGACCTTTAATTTATTAATTTGTAAAATTAGAAAGTTGTATAGACAGTCTTTAAAAATATTTTTTCTTAAAAATGATTACTCTTATCTAAGTTTCATATATTTATATCATATATGCAAATATGTATGTATATTGATAACATTGATAGGAATATAATGAAAATGAAAACTTATTTGAATTTAAACTTTAATCCATATAATATCTCAAAATAAAAACTACTTGTAGGTGGTATAACAAAGCTTTCTTCTCAATAATAATAAACTTTTTATTCTAATATTAGTTGAATGGGGTGCATTTTGGGAAGTTTGAAGAACTAATAAGTAATATATAAGCTTCTGAATTATCTTCTACCACAAATAAACCTTGCAAACATCAAAATGGATTTTTTTTAAGTGAAAGGGTTCTATTTCTATGTATGACTCAATAGTTTTGTTGCTTTAAATTTTCTCTTAAAAAAGTACACAAGACTGGTATCCTAGACAAAGGTTCATCATTAAATCTTAAAATGCCATATTCATTGCTCCCCCTTCTGCCTCCTGATGATTAATTAGCTTGGCATTAAAAGTTATTTACAATCTAGTTTCAATTTATTTGTTTTTACCTTATCTCATAATACAGAATTCTCTTCAAACATCATATCATCCAGAATAGCTAGATTATTTAAAAATCTCTGTTTTTTATGCCATTTTATGTCTTTGATTTTTACATGCTTCAAACCTCTCCTGAAAGTAATATCAGATCTGCCAATTTAAATAATTCTCACTTAAGACCTCTCTCAAGGTCAGCTATAGTTTGATGCATTCCTAAAAAGATAAGCATAGAGGCAATCCCTCTTTCTGGAACTCTTTCATTACATTCTATTTAACCTTTATGTTATTAATGTTTTAACTTTTATTAAAGTTATTGTCAAATTTTTATTTATTATTATTTTAGGTTCCCTACTCTTCCCATTATTTTTTAATGCTCATTTTATTTTACCAGTGGATGAAAATACTTTAAATTATGCCAAAAACGTATTAGCCAAGATACAAAAAATTTAAACCAATTCTCCAATCCAAAAAGAAAGAGACTTATTGAGGGAAGGATCCAGTCTCACAATAAAGTCAGACTCCAAATAGGAAATGAAGACCTCAAGCCTTGTAAGTGAACCCCTTATATAGCATAATTTGAGCTGGAAATATGGCAGTGATGCCAGAAATACAATGGGATTTGACATATGGTTTGACTCGTGTTGCTTGACCTATACCATCTTGACACAGGACCTTTAATCTAAGATCTTTGACTGAGTGTCCTGGGAATAGGGCCTATAAATATGAAAAATGATTAAGGCTTGTATAAATATATAAATTAGTAATTTAATTAAAGCCATGTTGATAGATAAAGTTATCAGACCACGCGCTTGTAGGCATTCAAAACTGCCACCTCCATTACTGTCTCCCGTCTGCTAGCCAACAGCCTACTGGCAAAGAGAGCCCACTCCCTCCTAACCCAGGAGATTTAAGCTCTCCCCTGTGTCAAGACGTCAGAGACGGAAATCAGTTGGACCATGTTGGATCACGGGAAATGTAGTTTTATACATTTCCCAAATTTCACTTTTTACAATTCCCCATGAGGTCCGGCAAAAAAAAAGGTTAGTCCTTTTTTCTTCGCTGGACCTGTAAAAATAGACAACTTCTAAATTTTTCAGGAATTTTGGGGATAAAAGAAATAGATGAACAAATGGTTAAAATTAGACGCATTGACAAAAAACCAATTTGGGGGGCTGTCCCCCACTGGCACAACAGTGTACAATTTAAAACAATACATACAACTCAATTTCAACTCTCCATAGTTCAATCAACTGCACCCCAAAGTTCAAAGTTTGGTCTTCATGGTACAGTGAAGGCTTTTCAGACATCTTCATGGTGTCTTCACCAAAACAAGTTCGTCATCTGGATTCTGGGGAGATGGCAAGATCCTTATCCTGAAATTATTCTCAAAAGAATTTAAACCTTACATTATAGATTACAAAACATACATTTTCTTCTAAGATTTTATATAATTCCCTGTGAAATTACTCCTAAAAGAGTTAAATAAATATACATATATTTTTACATTATCGAATTTTAAAAAACTTAACAGATATCCCCGTGAGGTAATTCTTAAACACACCTTTTTTCTAAAAAAGGGTATCTCAGGTCAGGTAAGGATGAGTGGCTGAGCCCTGGGGGTTATATGAATTCAATTGGCAAAATAAAAAGAATAAAATTCAAGAAAAAAGAAGAAAAATTAACTTGTGAATGTGCAATTACCCATCCAGGGCCAGGACTTAAGGAAAATGTCTCTCTCTGATCTGACTTATCATCAGCTTTTCAGGGAAGTGAGCCAAATAAATAACCAATCTTAGGTGCTTTCTAGGAATCTAAGTCGAGGGGACCCACGTCCTCTAAAGTTTTAGAAAAGACTGGGACTCCAGGACTCAAACCCCAATTTCTCAAGCTCTAAAGTATTGGCATAGAACTGCTATTTTGCAGATCTTAGTCAGTCAAGTCTCTGACCATGTGCTTTCTTTAGCACTATTAATGGCTTTCATATTCCCTTCTGGAATCAGAGAGGCATTTAAATCACAGTCCTATAGGCTCAGGTATTTGCTGTAGAATCAGAAAAAGGATAAATAATGATTATATATGTACTTCCAGTACAAGATGATAAAAAGGGAAAATCAATTTCTCATTAGAAAAATGTTTCAAAAATCAAAAAAAAATATATATATATAGCTTAGAACTAGAAGGGTTATGTTACCCCAAAATGAGACTTTCTGTGAGAGAAAGTGGGTTTTACAAATAGCAGATTCACAATGCACATTCAAATAGAGTACCATTATTTCCAATAGCACATTTTAAAACAATAAATAATGATGTTCAAAATCATATACTTGTTACAACTTTTAACCCTTGGCAAATGCTGTTATTGCTTCCATAGCAAAGAATATACAGGAGCTCCTTGACTCTCTGTATTTAAAAAATCCTGGATATGAATGCTTCTACCCATTTAAGGCAACAATTTGTCTTATAATAAAATATATAAAAGCTTTATCCTTTAAGATAACAATTCTTAAGGATTTAAAGTAAAAGTTAAAAAAAGATCTCTTGTAAAATTACAAGGTAATATTTAAAGCATGGAACTTTCAAGGTTCTTTGCAATTACCAAAACAGAATAAAATTTAAAATACATGTGCTCTATAAGATGTTCATAGGTGGTACATATAACCGCATTGTTTCTGATACAGTAAGCTTTAAGTAAATTAGGAAATATAATAACATCATAAGCAGAAACTTCATTAACGTAAAATGATTCAGTGCAACAGGAAAATCAACGAAATAAGCAAGATTAATTTAGCAAAATACAGTAAGATAGTCTCTTTAAAAAAAAAGAAATAAGGCTCATTCAGTTCCAAGGTTTTAAAAGTTCACCCCTGGTTTCAATTTAAGGTTCTTTTGATTGAGTTCTGCTGAGTTTAAGGGTTTTTTTTTTTTACAAGTTCAAAGTTCTGAGCAGTTACTGGGGTGAATATTTCTTCCCCTGAGTTCAGTTTTTAATCACAAGCAAGTCTGAATAGGCCATTCGGCCCCATTAAGGGTAAACGTTAGGTGCTAGGTCCAGACGCTATCGTCCACGTGGGCTCGGGGTTAGTGGAGAAAAGCTCAGGAAAACTACCCACGTGTAGAGTCTGTGTGGGTTTTGCCTAATTAGGTCTTTAGAGAAACACGTGGAAGGCTAGAATGTCTCCTATAAGAAAGTAGAGAGAAAGGGGAATATACCCAAATTGTTAGAGGCAGGAACTGAAGCAGTCTCTGGAGGTCAAGATCTCTGCAAGTCAGGACTGGGTTCCTTCCCAGAATCTCAGGAAAAGCAGCTCAGGGTTCTGGGCTCCAGCAGCACCAGCGAGTCAGGATCGGAGATCACAGGCACTCGAACTATGGTGTAGGCTTTCGGCGTGGCAGGAATGGAGATCAAGTCAGGAGTCAGGAGATTGGCTTCGAGACGAAACTGGCTGGGCACCAGCAGTCCATCAGTGCCAGCAAGGGCCACCAGGCCCCGGGCATTGAGCAAAATAATTCGCAGCCCAGCGGCAATTAAAACCATTGTCTCTCTTCCCCGTAAAACAGCCTCTAGGCTGGGGAAAATCGGGAGAGGACTGGGCGAGGAAAAAAATCGCTTTTGAGACTCTGGGTCCCAGAGCCGCATGGCTTCTTCTTAGGCTATCTAGAAAATTGAGAATTCTATTTCCAAACTTCTGGTCGCCATAATTATAAATACAAAAAATGATAAAGGCCTGTATAAATATATAAATTAGTAATTTAATTAAAGCCATGTTGATAGATAAAGTTATCAGACCACGCGCTTGTAAGCATTCAAAACTGCCACCTCCATTACTGTCTCCCGTCTGCTAGCCAACAGCCTACTGGCAAAGAGAGCCCACTCCCTCCTAACCCAGGAGATTTAAGCTCTCCCCTGTGTCAAGACGTCAGAGACGGAAATCAGTTGGACCATGTTGGATCACGGGAAATGTAGTTTTATACATTTCCCAAATTTCACTTTTTACAGACCATGGGGTGAACCTCTGGCATGCATGCCAGAGGGGTCACTCAGAGCCCTCTCTGTGGGTACCTGCACCTTCACCCCAAAACAGAATTCACCAGGATTTTTTACTAGAAAGCCAGAGGGACACAGGGCCGAACTGTTCCTCTCCCATCTCCACATGCATCTGAGGATGTTTTTCACTTCCCCTGCCACTCTATAACATTCATCAACACTTGTAGAGCATGTATAAACTAGGATTATGTATGAAGGGTGTGTATTAGCCTTGTACACCCTGTGAATATAGCCCAGTCTCATTTTAGCCCTAGGTTGTTAGCCCTGTGCATAACCCCTAGGTGTAGCCTGCATAAGAAAGACACAGAGCCATAACAGAAGAAGGTGTGACATATATACAGGTTTGATGGACTAATATGAATAAGGTTAAAAGTTTAAAGGATATAGAGGGACAGTATCAAAACAAAATACATAAAATATAAAACATTACAAAAATACAGAAAATTACAAAATAATTAGGTGTATGGGATTTCACATTCACAAAATGATGGGATGACCTGAGATCAGAGAAGTATTGTCTGAGAATCTAGAAAACAAAATTGTCCAATGCAATCATGCTATCCAGTTGACAACATCCTTAGCACTTGACTTTAAGTTTACATTAGGAGCTGGCCTGTCAAAACTTCTTTGGCAATATCACAATTTTCAATTGATAACATGTTACCAATTTCCTCTTTCAAATGGGAGCATAATAATTCATTCTTCCCAAACTTGGTTATAGACAGAACAAAAGATTTCAAAAGTAGATCCCCATTAGTCATGTGATACAATTAAAGAGATAACTAATTGTACTTAAAAGGGGAAAGAAAAATCTTGATTTGAAACTCATTTGTCCTTGTTAAGGAATAGTTGCATTTATTTTCATAAAATAAGAATAAAAAATATTGTGAAAGATTATGTCGCTACTTGGTGAGGGAATGTGGAAATAGAAGCATATAACCCTGGAGTATGCTGACCTGTTTCCTCAGAAGTGGCCACAGTAAAGGCTCTGCTCCAAACCAAGCTCTAATTCAAAAGACATTATGGTGAAGTGGATCTCAGAGAAACCTGAATTCAAATTTTTATTCTGATACATCAATTAAAGCATAAAAAATACATTTATGAAGTATTTTCTGTCTTATAGGCTTTTTGCTTAATATGTATAAAATAAGTATAAAAAACTCCTTCCATCAAGGAGCCAACATCCTAAAGTGGGAGCTAACATTTATATAAATAGTTAAAGTTATAAGGTACTTATAGTGTAGATGGGAGACAATTTGAATAGGAAGTCTCTCTATATTTCTGTGACACTGGGTAACTCAATTAACTTTTTAGTAACATAGGGAGCTCTCTAGGACCTTTAAGTTTCAGAGGAGGTTCTGAATTTTATTGGTATAAGGAGTTTAGTCAAAGAGGATTCTTTGTATTTGTGAAATTACATATCTTCTCCACACATACACATACATCTAAATGATTTATAATTATAGAAGACATTTTTGCTGGAATTTCAAGTTTATTATTGATGAAGATTTTTTTCCTGAAAGTCTATGTACTACACATACTTTTAATGCCTCTTTCTGAAAAACAAAAATTTTCTGTTTATTTAATAAAATTCAGCCTGTCAAGCATCCTTTTTCTACTGCTGGAAATTATCCTTAGATAGGAATAATACTGGCCGTTTCAGGGGGGAAAAAGTTACTCATTGGCTTTTTCTAGTGTAAAAAAGTAAGTAATCTCCCTTAAATAATGCATAATATTCATGGGCACACCTCATTCCCAAATAACTAAGTTGAACAAAGGCAGGAATTCTTTACCTTTGCTGTAATGGATCCCTTTCAATGTCTGAGGAAGTCTATGAATCATAAATAAAAAAAAATCATTTTATTAAATGAAAAAAAACACCCTATTAGATTTTAAAGGAAATCAATGTATTAAAATATTGTACATATATATGTGAATATATATATATATATATATACACACACACACACACATACATATATACATATATACACACACATATATATCACAAGAAAACACTGATGGCAAAAAACAAAAACAAAAAATCAATAAATAAAATACTAGCAAAGGGAATATTATCAATTTATAAAAAATATGCATTATGATCAAACTGGATTGATACTAGGAATACAGGGATGACTCAAAAGTAGGAACACATAATTAGTATAATAAATCATTGTAACTAAAAACATGGTCTTGTCAATAAGTGCAATAACAATTTTTCATAAAATAAGAGTACTTACATCTTTTAATATACCACAAGTTTTAGTAAGAATTTAGGGGCCTTTCATTAATAGGACCAGTTGTATTTACATAAAACCAAGAGCATTATTTGTAAAGGAGAAATACTTGAAAGTCTCTTAATAATATCAGTAGTGAATTGAGGAGACCCATTGATACAATTATTACTTGACATAGTATTAGAAATGCTAGATTATGATACATTATTATGTATTATTAATAAACACTGGCAACAAGAAAGAATAATTATTAAAATTAGTAGTCAGAAAAAATTTCTAAGTTCAATTTGTGCTTAGAAAACCCTAGAGCAGGGGTCGGCAACCTTTTTGGCCGTGAGAGCCATAAACGCCACATTTTTTAAAATGTAATTTCGTGAGAGCTGTACAGTGCTCACAGTGTGTGCTCCTGTAACAGCACCTGAAAAAAAATTGACTTTATGGCTCCTGCACAAAAGATCCATATCTGGCCCTCAAAAGAGCCAGATATGGCTCGAGAGCCATATGTTGCCGACCCTTGCCCTAGAGAATCAACATAAAATTGAGACAAAAATCATTAATATTTCTATATATTAGGGGGCAGCTGGGTAGCTCAGTGGATTGAGAGCCAGGCCTAGAGACGGGAGGTCCTAGGTTCAAATCTGGCCTCAGACACTTCCCAGCTGTGTGACCCTGGGCAAGTCACTTGACCCCCATTGCCTACCCTTACCACTCTTCTGCCTTGGAGCCAATACNTACCTGGGGTCACCAGGACCTGTTCCTGAGAGCAGCAAGACTTAAGACCCCAAGAGGCTAAAGAACACACGGACTTTGAATACAGACCCTGAGTGCAGGCATGGTTGCATCTGCAGACTCAGATTCTGAGCAAAGGAGCAGGCCATGGGTGAGGACCCAGTGCAGAGGTCTGCACAACTGTGGAAGCAGCATCCTGAGACCATTAAAGGAGCTTCGGGCAGAGTAACAAGCAAGGGACCACTAGGAGCCTTGACCCTGGAACAACTAGACTTGAGACCTCAGGAGCCCAAAGAGTGCAGACAGACCCTGGACGTGAGGATAAAGCTAAGAGGGCAGTGGGCTAACGATGGCAAGCCACACACAAGAACCCCAGAAAAGAAAGATCAAGAAGAAATCTGTAACCCTCGACAACTTTTACACTGAAAAAATCCAGACAACAGAGCAAACAGCAGAGGAGAACAAACAAGTAATCATGTTCAAACCTTCCCAAAAAAATGAAACCTGGTCACAAGCTATTGAAGAGTTCAAATCTGAGATTATGAGAATGATGATAGAAATCTGGCAAAAAATAACAGTTTAAAAGGAAGAATTTCACAATTAGAAAGTGAGGCTCAGAAATCAAATGAATTGATAAGCAAATTGAAGACCAGAAATGACCAGCTGGAAGCCTTGAAGAACCAAAAAGACCAGATTCAAAAGGAAAATGAAAATATTATAGCTGAACACCAGCCTCTAAAGCCTAGAATTGGGCAATTAGAAAAAATGCCCCCAAGTCAAAGAATTGATAAGCAAATTGGAGACCAAAATCAAACAACTGGAAAATAGGATAGACCAAATCGAAAAGGAAAATCAAAAGAATATAGCAGAAAACCAGTCTCTAAAGACAAGAATTGGGCAAGTAGAAGCCAATGATCTCTCAAGACAACAAGAACAAAAAAAGCAAAGTCAAAAGACTGATAAAATAGAAGGAAACATGAAATATCTCAATGAGAAATTGACAGATCAAGAAAACAGGTCTAGAAGAGATAATTTGAGAATCATTGGTCTTCCTGAAAAAGTAGAAATTAATAGAGATTTGGACTCCATACTAAAGGAAATTATTCAGCAAAATTGCCCTGAAGTTCTACAAGAGGGCAATATAGACATTGAATGGATCCATACATTGCTCTCTACACTAAACCCTGAAAAGACAACCCCCAGGAATATAATAGCCAAATTCAAGAGCTTCCAAGTAAAAGAAAAATTTATAAGAATCCAGAAAGAGACAATTCAAATATCAATGAGCACCAATCAGGATCACACAGGATCTTGCAGCCTCCATATTACAAGACTGCAAGGCTTGGAATATGATATTCAGAAAGGCAAGAGAACTGAGTCTACAACCAAGGATCACCTACCCATCAAAACTTACTACATACTTCCGGGAGAAAGTATGGGCATTCAACAAGATAGAAGATTTCCAAGTATTTGCATAGAAAAGACCAAAATTAAATGGAAAGATTGATATCCAACCACAAAAATAAAGAAAAACATGAAAAGGTAAATAAGAAACAGAGGGGAAAGAAAGAAACCTCTTATTTTTAAATTTGCCTCTTTATGGGCTTCAATAAGATCTAATTATTTGTATTCCTATATGGAGAAATGTTATGTGTAATTCACTGTAGTGAACTCTATTCACTATTATAGTATCCACTATTATAGTAATTAGAAGAATTATCCACAGGGAAAGGTTGGAGTTCTAAATGGTCTAAGATGATAAGGGGGTGGGTGGGAAAGAGGGAGGTGAATAGTAGAGGACACCAAGAGAAATTTTAATGAATAAAAAAATAGGATATTCTCTTACACACAAAGAAGGCATGGGAAGGGGAGGGGATGAATACTATTATAAGAAAGAGAGGAAGAGAATATTAAGAGGTAATGTTTAAATCTTTGTCTCAGTGGAATTAACCCAGAGAGGGAAGAGTAGATATATCCATTGAGATACAGAACTCTTTCTAACCCTACTGAGAAAGTCAGAAGGAATAAACCAAGGGGAGCAGAGGAGTGGGGAGGTCAAAAAAGGGAGGGGGGGAGAAAGGAGAGGGAATTAATTATGTCTTAAAAATAAAAAGCGGGGAATAACAAGGGAGGGGATAGAAAGGGTAGTAAATCAAGGGAGGGGACAAGGATTACTGGTTTAAAATAAATCACTGGTTTAAAAGGAAATAGTCTAAGAAGAAGGGGTAGAATTAAGAGAGGATATCAAAATGTTGGGGAATACACAACTGATAAGTATAACTCTGAATGTGAATGGGATAATTGAGTATACTAAATTAAAAAGCTTTTGTACAAACAAAAACAATGCAACCAAAATCAGAAGGGAAACAACAAATTGGGAAAAAAAATCTTTATAACAAAAAATTCAGACAGGGGTCTAATTACTCAAATATACAAGGAGTTAAATCAATTGTATAAAAAAAATCAAATCATTCCCCAATCTATAAATGGGCAAGGGACATGAATAGGCAATTTTCAGATAAAGAAATAAAAACTATCAATAAGCACATGAGAAAATGTTCTAAATATAAAATAATTAGAGAAATGCAAATCAAAACTACGCTGAGGTATCACCTCACACCTAGCATATTTGCTAAAATGATAGTAGGGTAGAGTAATAAATGTTGGAGCGAATGTGGCCAAATTGGGACATTAATGCATTCCTGGTAGAGTTGTGAACTGATCCAACCATTTTAGATGGCAATTTGGAACTATGCTCAAAGGGCTATAAAATATTGCCTGCCCTTTGATCCAGTCATACCATTGTTGGGTCTGTACCCCAAAGAGATCATAGATAAACAGACTTGTATGAAAATATTTATAGCCTTGATTTTTGTGGTGGCAAAAAACTAGAAAACGAGGGTATGCCCTTCTATTGGGGAATGGCTGAACAAACTGTGGTACATATTGGTGATGAATATTATTGAGCTAAAAGGAATAATAAACTGGAAGAATTCCATGTGAACTGGAAAGACCCCCAAGAATTGATGCAGAGTGAAAGGAGATGAGCCAAAAGAACATTGTACACAGAGACCAATACATTGTGGTAAAATAGAATGTAATGGACTTCTGTACTAGCAGAAATGCAATGATCCACAACAATTCTGAGGGACTTATAGAAAAGAACCTTACCCACATTTAGAGGAAGAACTACAGGAGAGGAAACACAGAATAAAAGCAACTGCTTGAACACATGGGTTGAGTTGGACATGATTGGGGATGTGGACCCGAAACTACCACGATAATGAAACTATCAACAATTTGGAAATAAGTCTTGATCGATGACACGTGTTAAAACCAGGGGAAATATGCATCGGGTATTGGGGTTGGGGAAGGAGGGGTTAAGGGGAAAGTAAGAACATGAATCATGTAACCATGATAACTTTTATTAAAAACAACAATTATTAAAAAAAAAAAAGAATAGAATGACAAAGTAAAGCTGGAGAACAGGAGACAGGAAAATAGTAATCACCTCTAACTGGCAGAAAGGAAAATAAGGGAAGAACTCACTACTTGTGAAGAAATAGCACTACTTACAACTAGAACAATACAATAAATTAAAATAATTTAAAAATCTGAGCTTTATGTCTTCTTTTAAATTTTACCAAGCACTTCATATGTATTATCCTACTTGATTCTTCTAGCTGCCCTGAGAAGTATTAGTACAAATATAAATATCAACCTAATTATATAAATGGAAAACTGACTATCAGAGATCATTAGGTATGCTTCTGATCAGTTAGAATTAGATTTTGAATTTGAACCTGGGTTTCTCCTAAGTTTAGCTTTTCCTATACTGCCTTGTCTCCTTTCAAATACTGATGTATGCTAAATATAAATTGAATCATTCCATCCTTAAGTTTATTTCCTCCATGAATTTTTCTCTAGTATAAGCAGTATTTATCCTCTTTAGCCCCATGATGAATAGGCAATTATATATTGCATAATAGCACATGAACAACCTATATCATATTACCTACTTTCTCAAGGATGAGGGAAAGGTAGGATGGAGGGAGAGAACTTGGACTGTAAAATGTCAGGAAATGATTATTGATTATTAAAATTATGTCTACAGGTAATTTGGAAAATATAAAAACTAAAACTTGTGATATACACAAAAAACTATTTATATTGGAATGTGAATACAAAAAGATCTACTTGGGATACAATACCAAGTTTATTATGTAGTTATACATATGTTCCCTAGGAAATAACAGATAATCAGGCTTAGGTCAATTAGAGCTTGAGAGCTTATCAGGAGGTGTAATTTTTTTTCTGTTAAAATCCTCATGTTCTCTAGAAGTTATAGTATGTTTTGTTTTCCTTGAAATTCTTATGAACATGGAAATGTTTTTCAAATATCATAATTTTTGATAACATTATTAATGTCATAACAATTGGTATATAGATATGATTATATGTATACACACATATATGTCCACATCATATATCTCAACTTCATTAACATAAATATATACATTCATGCCTATAAATTATTGAATTCATTAACTAGACTAGTAAATTAATACAATTTAATTGCAAACAGTTTCATTAACCAAGATTATGAGTGTGTATAATGTTCATTTCTATCAACTTAAGAGTCAACTCAGTCTAATACAACTTGAAATATATATATATATATATATATATACACATATATATACATACATACATACGTACATAATATATACTTATATTTCAAACTATAATCAGATTTAGCTCAGGGAATCTGGCTAAAACTCTAAATATAAATTAGATTTAAATCAAGTATATGAATCTATGATCTACCTCCTAAAATGGAAACAAAAAAGCTGACTCAAGTATGTTTTCTGAAGACTAAAAGGTTAGTACAAACTCAATGAAATACTTGCTTATTAACATATAATTTTAGATTCTACTTTTTTTCTTTCAATGCAGCAATTCACAGAATGATAGAATCTCAGACGAGTCAAAACATTCAGAGACCTTAGAGATTTCATCCCATGACTGAATAAGAAATTGCTCTATTATGAAAATAATATTAATAAATATGACAAACAACAAACTAAAATAAATGTTTATGTGGTCTTTACTTAAGATCTGTAGTAAAGACAACTCACTATATTGTAAGCCAGCTCATTTCAATTTTAAATGTCTCCAACTGATAAGAAAATGTTTTGGCTTTTATTTCTTTTTCTCCTGGTATCAAACCAAAATCTTCCTCTTTGCAGCTTTAACCTATTGCCCTTAATTCTTCCTTCTGGAAACAAGTATTATCAGGACCATTATACTGATAAGTACATAAGAAAAATACATTTTTCAAGTAAATTTTCAAGGAAACCATGAATAATTTTTATGTAACAACTGATATAAACAATGTATGTAAAAATGTTTACATTGACCTTAGGTTGCTATCAACCTAAAATCATGAAAATAGCCTTTTCAGAGATTCTTTAATGAAGAAGTACAGACAAGGCAGATAGGCCGTAAATACTGCAAAGGGAACAATTGGGGAAAATAGCCACAGGAAATGTAATGCTTGAAACTAGTTATAGCTTCTATTCCCAAACTTGAAGTTTGACATAACTAACATAGTATGCTAATTTGTGATGAAGTGAGAGCTACTTACAAATGAGTATTGAATTTGAATTCAGGAGATCTGAATTTGCATTCTGAACATAAATTCTATTAACAACAAAAGATAAATTTTTTTGCCTCTCTGAGTCAATTTCCTTACATGTAATTTGAGGGTAACAATATTACACTAGCTAACTAGTGAGCTTATTACACACAGAGAGCTTTGTAAATATTTAAATCTTACACAAAATTTGTTGGTATCATAATCATCACCATCATTATCCAAAATTAAATATCATTTTATTACTAAATAACTTAGTTTCTCTTCTCTGAAACTTCCCTACTCCAATTTTGCCTGCCTGAATTTCAGATACCACAATTAATGTATTTTGGATGGGGATGGATATACCATGTTTTTGTTTGTTTTTATAACTGGAAGAGTATGCTTTTACTTTCCAATAACACTCTCAGAACTTTTTAGTGTTTAATTTGTATTTGGCTCATTGGTGAATATTTAACAAATTGTTTATTATTTAGGAAGGAAAATGCAGTTACTGCAAATCTTCCTGTTATGGGAAAAATTGATTCAATTCAACTGAATTCAAAATATACTAAATGTGTTTTATATGTGAGACATCATATTAGGTTTTGAAGGAAGAAACAAATATCAAATAGATCATGCTCTCAAGAGGCTTACTACCTAGTGGGAGTTACTAAGGTATATTTATAACTGTGATGCAAGGGAGAGTAGTACAAAGCAGAGGTCAAGAAAAGATGTAAAGAGTACATTTTAGGACTGTTTTAATTGAGGTTATGAGAAAGTAAAAATAAAAAAAAGGAGTAGCACAACAGCAAAGAGGAAATAAAGTAATGATCTCAGACACAGTACAAGCACAGGATATTATTCCCTTCATCCCAAGAACAGAGCTATGCTTCAGTATATCACAAAATCAAGGGGGAAAAACCCCAAACTAGCAAAAGACTGAGGAAAAAGTCTAATGCTAGGAAAATATCTCAACAAGAGAGATGACTTAAATGCAAGGTCAGAAGAAGACAGGAATGCAAAAATGAAAATATATGAAACCTCAAAGGAAAATGTCAAAGAATATCAAGTCCACAATGAACCATGGAAGATCTCCCAATAAAGATAGAATAACAGACTTCTGGTTAAGATGGAGGCACAGTAAGGAGCAGCTGCTCGATCTCTCCTGACCGCAGCATACAGGACCCCTCAAGGGGAAATAAAAACGAGTCCAGAAGAACAAAGGAACCCCACAACAGGGCTCAGCATTGAAGGTATGCAGAATCGGGGCATTTCCACACTATAAAGGGGTGAAACAGCTCTCACTAAAACGCGAGAGGAAGAAGCCCCTCCCCCACCCCCCACACCACACACCTCCCACAATGCCAACACACAAGAGTGAAAACAGGACTGGGGCAACCAGATAATCACTGGCAGCCCCAGGGCTTGTACCTGTGTGCAGCAAGACTAGGGACCCCAAGTGGCTGGGGGCGCGAACGGACTTTCCCCGAGCATCCACGTGGGTGAAGGCACCGCCTCAGGCTGGGACAAAGGCTTCTAAAACAAGGCCTTTCCCAAGTGCTGAAGGCATTGCCTCCGGTGTGAATAAAGATCTCCAGCCCATGGACTTTCACTACCTTCTCCATGGTTGAAGGCAGTGCCCTAAGAACATCTGCGAAGGCAAAGGCAGTGCCCTAGGCTTGAATAACTATCTCTTGTCCAGGCTTGGACTTCCAGTGAGGACCTGGTGAGGAACGGAGCACAGCAGTGGAAGCAGCCCCAAAGACTGCTGAAGGAACCTCGGGCAGAGGGGCAGACTGGGAACTACCAGGAGGCCTGACCCCAAGGACAAGGAGACCAGAGCCCCCGGGAGCTTGCAAGGCGCAGGCAGACCCTGATTGAAAAGACAAAGCTGAAAAGGGGCGGGGCTAACAATGGCCAGCAATAAGGAAGTCCAGAAGAAAAAGACTATCAAGAGAAACTCTGGAACACTCTACAACTTCTACACAGAGAAAATCCAGACAACAGAGGAGGGAAAACAAAAATCCAAACCTCCCCCAAAAAATGAAAGCTGGTCACAAGCTATGGAAGAGCTTAAAAATGAAATGCTGAGGAAGATGGAAGAAATCTGGCAAGAAAATAACAGTTTAAAAGGCAGAATTTCCCAATTGGATAGTGAGACAAGTAAACTGAAGACCAAAAATGACCAGATTGAAAAGGAAAACCAAAAAATCATAGCTGAAAACCAAAACATTAAAGCTGAAAACCAAAACATTAAAGCCGAAAACCAGTCCTTAAAGGCTAGAATCGAAGATTTAGAAACCAATGATCTATCAAGACAACAAGAACAAATAATACAAAGTCAAAAGTCTGATAAAATAGAAGGAAACATGAAATATCTCAATGAGAGAGTGACAGACCAAGAAAACCGTTTTAGAAGAGACATCTTGAGAATCATTGGTCTTCCAGAAAAGGCAGAAATTAATAGAAACTTGGACTCTATACTTAAAGAAATTATTCAGCAAAATTGCCCAGAAGTTCTACAACAAGAGGGCAATATAGACATTGAAAGGATCCATAGATCACCTTAAACACTGGACCCAGAAAAGTCAACACGAGGAATATAATAGCAAAATTAAAGAGCTTTCAAGTTAAAGAAAAAATCTTACAAGAAGCCAGAAATAGACAATTCAAATATCAAGGAGCACCAATAAGGATCACACAGGATCTGGCAGCCTCAACGCTAAAAGACCGCAAGGCTTGGAATACAATATTCAGAAAGGCAAGAGAGCTGGGCCTTCAGCCACAAATCAACTACCCAGCGAAACTAACCATATACTTCCAGGGGAAAGTATGGGCATTCAACAAAAGTTTTTGCACCTGGTGGAGTTGGCTCTTGGCATCCTGTGACCATCCTTGCATTTACCATGAGACCCCAATTGAAAGGCATCCTCAGGCCTTTTAGCTGAGCTGACCAAACCTGGCTGGAACCAGGTTTGAAGGAGCTTTCCATGTGACTTCAGTACTGCTTCCTTTGGGCCCTGCCTGGCTTAGGTCAATAGGATAGTGTAGTCAAGTGCTTCCCTGTCACCTGTGGTTTGCCCTTAGGTTTCAAGTATAGAATCCCTTATTCCCATCCTTTTATTATTTCCCTCAATTAAACTGTTATAAACTTTTACCTTTTTGCCTGATGGTTCCATAGCCTAGAAGAGCTGAGTGATTGTTGGCCTAACAGCCATTCCTATTGACAGTTAACAGCTTGGCTGTAAACCCTGGTCTCCTTATCCTGGTTGGTCCTGTCTCTCCTTCAACCCAATGTGAACCCACAAACCTTTAGCTACATTTTAATAATAATAGTTAACTTCCCTGCTGTCTCACCATTTCAAAGTCTATATATTTTAAGAAAATCTGCAGCCTTTTTTCTATCACATTTTTATGAAAATTTAAAAATGCTTTAATTAACCAGAAAATATGTAGACTAAATTGTGTACTTGCTTTGAATATGTAGTCCATGAATTAATACAAGATACAATTTCTCCACACATAATCATGTGTAATAATTATTTTTAATTTGAAATAATTTACCCTGAAAAGATTTAGCAAACCTGCTAAAATCCTTTTGTTTACTTTTGTTGTAGTTTTAGGTTCTATCTTCATTTTATAATTGTCTTATTTGAAGAGATAGATATACATAGGTAGAAGGATAGTTAAATGGATAGATAGATAGAAATAGGGAGGTGGATGAATACACAGGTGAGAGAGAGATGGTTAATTGCAGAGTGAAATGAATAATATGACTGGAACATCTGATAATATGTGTCAGAGGAGACTGATGGGTCTGATGCAAGAGGCAATATCAGACTAGAGTAGGGCAATTCTGCAAGGTTTGTTAGGTACAGGAAAGACAGAGGGGAAAGACTCAAAGCTGAGAGTTAGCAGAGATCCTCTATTATATAGAGAATACATAGGTTTTTGGGGTATAGGGTATAAGACTTGGGTAATCTGGAACTTGTCTCACTTGCTGTTTCAGGGTGAGAAGTGACTGGTTCCAATGATTGTATGTTTCCTAACATGATACAGGCAGTATAGAATCAAAACTTTCAACCTTAATGGATCTGTCAGGTCATATTGTGGGAGGTAACAGTACCCTATGACAATGATGGTCAACCTTATGAGTTTGGTGTGTCAAAATTTGCCAAAAAACTGAGCATAATTCTAGTGGTGTGTCACTTTGAGGAAAAAAAAACACATCATTTCATGATATTAATAGTTTAAATTAGTAATTCCCAAAGCAGGTGCTACCACCCCCTGGTGGGTGCTGCAGCGATGGGGGGGAGGTGATGGCCACAGGTGCATTTATCTTTCCTATTAATTGCTATTAAAATTTAAAAAATAATAATTTCCAGGGGGCTAAGTAATATTTTTTTCTGGAAAGGGGGTGGTAGGCCAAAAAAGTTTGGGAACCACTGGTTTAAATAATAAAATTGTATCATTATAATATGTAACTGTATTTAATAAACCAAAATAGGTAAATTAATATAGGTAGAATTGTCATCTATAGTGCATAGAGTGTCTACACTACATTACAGCAAATGTTTTATCCTTGGCATGTGGCCCCATACTTCTCTATACGCAGCTGCATGGGGCCATATGACATCAAAAAATGGCTACCTGTTGTGATAATTAGATTAAATCTACATTGCCCATCTTTAGATTTAATCACCAAAGGTGAGAACACCTTTAATTCTGGGAGGTCCATAACCCATGTGTGCTAGAGTGGGTGACGAATCAGAATCAGCTGACTGCCTCCTAGGCAGTACTATGAGAATCATCTTTTGTGATTGGAAATGCAAATTAGGAGGGAGGCACAGGAAATGACACATAAGTGACCCCTTTAAAAAGAGGGAGTTGAGTGAGTGAGAGGTTGTTTCTGGTGAAGGACCTCTTCTGGTTCATGGAGGTGGTGAGTTTAAAGACTGACTGAATCGTCCTGAACTTCTCTTAAGGAACATCCTTAATAGAGGGCTTCTGGCCCTCTGACTCTCAGCTAAGGGTTAATTAAGATCTACCTGGATTAATTAGAGGATCATAGTAAAATACCTACTGGGTTAGATTCTTATTTCCTTATTTCCTCTCTCTTCTCCTTAATTGTAAATAAACTTCCATAAAAGTCAATTCTGACTTGAGATTATTCTTAATTGAGGATTGATAATAGTTCAATCCTCTGGTGGCCATCTTTTATTATATTGAACTCCCCCCAAAAAACCTTTTCCCCCTTACAATGTGTCAGAGCTGACATGCATATCATAGGTTTGCCATCAACTGCCCTGTGAAGTGGAACTACTTGATTGGTTCTGGAGTTCCAGAAACTGCAGGGGAAGGTTGGGGATAGAGGTCTAATCAGGGAAACGGGAAAGAGATCTTAGACTCATTCAGACTTATCATTCCTTTTTTTGTTTTATATAAAAAAGAAAAATTGAGGGTAGAAGATGGTGAAGGAGGGTTTGGAAGAAGAACCATGAGTTCAAGGGGAAAATGGGCATCTTTCTTTGTTAAACTGCGTCCTGCTGAAACGGGGCATTGTTTGTTAATGGAGTCTCTCTCACTGTACCTTCTCCAGACTGTAGTAGGAATTGATATAGATGTTGTTGCCTGTAAGATCTTAATAAGAGAGCATTATGGACAGTGGAGCTAGCCACTGAAGTGAGTGCACAATGTAGGAATTGGATTATTAGTTTAAGTATAGTGGACCCAATAGTAAGGAAGATTATTAAACATAAAAAGTCATACCAGAATCTCAGAAGTGGAAGGGACATCAGTGTGTTCACATTGTTTATGCATAATTAATGGTCTATCTATCTATCACATGTCTATTCATCAGGATGACAAGTCAGTAAGTGTGTAGATGGGGCAGATCTAACATTGAATTGAAAAATGAACTATCTTATTCTTGAAATGTTACTTGTCTACTTTCTTTTCTGGGCATAAATATCTTTCTTCTGTCTTTCATTACATTTCCCAAATGTGATTTATCCAAAATTGTTTCCTATTCAATTCAGGTGAAAGCTCCCTCTCTATTATTTGAACTTATCTAAAACTTTCATAGTGATGGGTTATTTTAATGGACTGCCCATTTAGCAGTGTATCAAAGACAGGTTAATAGATATTTTTTCTTCCATTTTCTTTTTTTCTATGTAGGCGATTAGATAAATCTTTCATGTTGTTATATATTTCAATTAAGATATTTTATAATATTCTCTGATATTAACATGTTACCATCTGTGAGTAGAAGTATTTTCAGAATTTCACAATCAAAAGATGATTGATATATTTCATTTGGATTATATGTAACCATTTTCCATGACATTAAAGCTATCCTTATTTTGGAACCCTAATTCACTCTTTTTCAAACTTTTACCTTTCAACTAAAAATGAATAGTGTGTATTCATTCTACAGCAGAACAGCATTTAGGGCTAGGCATTGAGTGTTAAATGACTGGCCCAGGGTCACATAGTAAATAAGCAAATGTTGCATAATTGAAGTGGGTACAAATGGTTAAAAATGTAAAAATAAAATGTTGATGTGGTTACAAGAAAAGAACATATTACTTTTTTGATGGGACTATAAATTTAGAAAGAATAATCTGGTATTATGAGGAAATATAGGTAAGTGGTGTCAACTTAAATCTGAAGACTCCAGTTTTTCCCCTATTCCCTGAGAACTCACTGCTAGGTAAGACTCAACCATTTCAGAATGAACAATATACCTTAAAGTAAATGATGATCCCAGCTTAGGTGGGGCTAATAAACCTATTCAAATATTAAATACCCTTTTAGTCTTAGAAGTTTCCTCCATTGTATCAGAGAGGCATTCCCAAGAAGACCAACACCTGGGTGGGAATCAGTCTTTTAATATCCATTGTAAGTAGACTACTACCTGATATCCCAGCCTTTCATTCTATTCCTCACAATACTAACTTATTATATGCCTTTGTTGACAATTCAGCCCTCTGCTTGAAATGTTGTCTCTTCATCTCTGCTTCTAAAATTCTCATTTCCTCTGAAATACTGCTTAACATCAAGTTTTATATGTGTATTTTTCTTCATTCCAGTTTATAATCCTGCCTCCTTACTAGTTATCTTATAAATATTATACATGTTTTATATATGTCTTTCTATCTACGTTCTATAGCATCTGTTTATATATATGCTAGTGATATTTATATGTATATTTGTTTTTATAGAGTACATACATGCCTATATATGTAAAATAAATGTTAAAGGCAACATGTATATGTATATTGTGAATATATAACAAAAATACATTTAGAGGGACTATATATATTTATATATCCATGAGTAGGCAAATACAATCATGCATGCATATATAAATATATTCATGCTAATTCCCCTGTTAGGATGTAAGTTCATTGAGAACAGTTTATATCCTCATTAGCAATCAAGTATCTGACACATAGTGGACACTCATTAAATGATTGTTGATTAACTATAATACCCGAGCTGTAGTTATAATATTGTACAAAGTTGGAGTTGTACTAGGAATCTTTCATCAATAGGGTGCTGTCACTCTGCAGAATCAAAATAAAATTTACTATTAAAACCTTTATTGGGAAAATTAGATTCAAGGAGATAAGATATTCTTGTAAAAAGAAAATAGACAATTCATATTATTATGAAAACTCTATATGTTAAGAGTTCCTAAGTAACTTCTGGAAAATTATGCTTATTTTGAATTATGAGATCTCACTTTTTAGAAGCTTGATGTGAAATATTTTATAATGTGATTGGAGTGTTGTAATTCAAGTTATCATAGTGTAGAACACATTAAATTCTCACGATGGAACAGCAAAATTTCATAAAATTAATAGGTGTTTAAAAATAGTGTAGCAGCCCACACAACATAAAAAGACCTGGGTTCTTAACCTGTGAGGGAAGTCTGTGGACAGAAAATCTGGAAAAGAGAGAGAGAGAGACAGAAAGAGAAAGGTGCAGAAAGACACACACAGACTGTTTTTGGAAGGAGCCTTGAAGCCTCTTTGATTGGGAGCATCCCAGCTTTTGCTTTTATTTGCAATTTAACTCATTATGTCATTAGCATAGTTGATAATCATCACAATGGTTTCTTCAAAGTTACAAGTTATGTTTCCACAAAGATAAGCCAAAACTTTTGCTTATAGGATGCTCATTCCTAAATCTGATAATCCTAAAAATATGTCACAATAGACATAGGTCTTTCCTTTAAAGACCTCCAAGGACTGTCCCAAGCCTGGCTGAAAAAGGAGGAGGGTTGGGCTCGAGGCTAGCAACCTCACCCCGTAAAAAAATCTCACTTGCTACAGAAATGGCAACCTCATTAAACCAACAAAACCAATGATTGCCTAGTCTGGAAGATTGCTCTCCAACAGAGTCCATGACGAGTGCTGGCGAAAGCCTTTGGGATATGGCTTCATCAAAGGCATAAAACAGAAGGCCAAAACAGACCTGACAAAGATCTGCCAAAAATGAAACAAAGGCGGTCGGAATGACATGGACCCAGCTGGGGGAAGTTGCCCAGAACAGAGTCCAGTGGCGTGAGATGGTTGAGGCCCTATGCTCCTCTGGGAGTCAACAGGAATAATAATAACAACAATAAATAAATAAGTTTCCTGGAAAGTATGATGTCATAGGGACCTCAGTGAGCTTCCTCTAACTATTATCTTATCTATAGTGTCCTTTTCCTGCTGTGCATTGTGTAGATAATGGAATTGTTTGCAATGTAGATTTTGAGAGCTTAGTTAGTTAGGCCTTTTTTGATGAGAGCTAAATTAAGCTTGTTTCCTGCCTTGTGAATTCAGCCTCTAAGCCCCAAATCAATTCTTTTATTGAAGGTTTCACTATTTATCAATCCTGTGAATTTCTTAACATGATCACAAGAAAATTGCCTTTGCAATTATATTCTGCTTTAACTGTCCCTTGACAGTTCCCATCAGGATCAGTTTTGACCATATTTATAATCTCAGGATTCATCATTTCTGATATCTTCAATATAGTGTTTTATGTATACCATTAAACCATTGCTATATACTAATAAAAATTTGAATGTTTTGTATATGATGGAACATCAAATGCTTTAATACTCAAGCTCAAGCATAGCACTAACTGAGCAATAATACATTCGAAAATGTCTTTTTGCACAGGTAGGAATTAATAAATAATGATAGTATTTGATAGATTTATTATATTGATCATATTCATCACTTAGAGGGTTTCCTCAGAATTTGATTAGGTTTTTCTCTTAGGATTATCCTTTAAACATATTATTATATTGCTGATACATCACTTCTAAATAAAAACTAAATGTAAGCTCCTCATTTATATAGTTAAAATGGATTTTAAAATATGGAAATGTCTTTAGAACTTTCTTGTACTGATTTAAAAAGAGGTGCTGAAACTGTAGTTTGAGCTCTGAAAATACATCTGCTGTATATTTGTGTGGGAATGGAAATTTCACCTCTTGTTTTTAGTTTTGACATCATAATAACTGTATCTAGAAGCTTGACATTATTTAAGACTCAAATTTTAGTTGTTGTGTAGTTACAATTTCATGAGAGTGTAAATTTCACATGTGAGTTTTGGTTTGCCTTTTAATATTGGAGTGAATACATCAAGAAACCACCAATATGCAGCAAAATCTGTTTTCCAAAGCTATACAATGTTTTATAATAATGGTCGAGGGTGTTTTGTTTTGTTTTTTCCCCTTTGGAAAAATTTCAATCTTGTCTCTGAGCACAATATAGTTTTCCTTCTCTTTTTCTTGTTTTGATTAATGATATGCACTTAAAATAAAGAAAAATAAAATGCCAAAATTAAGTTGGTATACCTCTTCACAAAACATTTGGATATGCATTTATTCCTCTTTACTGTGTTATAAAAAAATTTCTTTTATCTTCCTCTAATTACATTTTTTTTCTGGAGTAAAAGGGTATGATTTTGAATTCTTCCTAAATGCCTAATAGTTCATAATATTCTTTAACTTCAGTTTTATTTTCTGTCAAAATGTTTCTTTTAGTAGTTATTAATTTTTTAATTAGCAAAAATATGCTTTCTTTCCATCTCATCACCATGTCTTAGTTTAAAATGAAAGAAAATTAAACAATCCTTTAATGAACAAAACAAATTTCTATGTGACTCATCTAAATGACACATATATGTACAACATACATATATGCATGTATAGATGTATAATACATGCATTCACACAATGTATTAACACATAAATTTAATTATATGTACACCAATTATATATAAATCAAAAATTATGTGTGCATATGACTGGGTACACATATGCAATCTACCTGAATGCTCCATGTTTCTGCTTTTCTGATTGATGATTACTATTCTCAGACTATTTCAAGAAAGCCTAAGGTAGTTCAGCTGCTCTTCTCCTCTTCACCAGCTACCTACTTCAAAGCTTTACCAGCTGCTTTGAGTAATTTCTCATTCTCCTTCTCCTCATCCCCACTATAATCAAAGTAAATCTTCTCATTTCATTAAATTGGGGTGTCAATCTATTCTCTTGAGATAAAGCTCGTCATCTCTATATCTGGACTACTTTCTGCCCATGATGCTTTGTGTTGTCTCCTTCCAGAAAGTGTAATTCCCTTGAAGCAAGGAATTATATTTGCTTTCATACTTGCATCACCAATTTTTAGCATTATGCTACCTACAAAGGGATTTTTAAAAATAATTTACTAATTTAAGAAAATACTTATTAAAAATAAGTTTAAGGGGAGAGGTACGGGTGTTATTATTTTTCTCCATAATCACAGGACTAAAATAACACTTTCTATGAATTAAAGGGACATAACTTTCTCACAAAATTCTGGAGCCCCAATGAAATGTATATGCCTTTATAATGCAATTTGGCAAAAGACAAAGATGATTAGTATCATTAAGGTACTTGACTACAACTATACCAATAACTCTACTACTTGTTACACTTAATGACAACAGGATAATAACACAATTTCAAGGTATACTTTAAGTTACCCTTATTCCAAATGGCTTCATAACAACCAAAGTAAATATATAGTAATGGATAAAAATACATTTAGTCAAACTATACAAAATGCTTTTCCCTTAAGACATCATTAGTTGAAGTTTTTAAAGTCTTTCTAATAAATAGGGAGACTGTAAGATGACAAGGGTCAGTGACTATGATGTCTCCCTAATCCCAGGTCTTTGGAAAAACACAGGCAGGCTTTACTGGAGGGGAGAGGCAGGAGCTCACAGAGTACTCCTTCACCTCCCCCCTCCCTCTAAGTAGTTGGAAGTCAGTTAACAGCTTGGTAATGGTGAATAATCTAGCTTGGTAAATTCTGGGCCAAGATGGTAAGTGGGGAAAAGCTAAACTCCTTATGATTATATCTTTCTCTGTATTATTTCCCCACAGGATAGAATAGGTGAAGTTTTATGTCTTAGAAAGTCACTGGCTCAGAGGTTAGGATCAACTTCAAGACCTCTAGTAAGAGGAACTTGGCTTACTGAAGATGTGTGTATTTCCCCAAATTATCTATATCCAGACACAGTTCCTATATGATAAGTGTTTAATAATATCTAGGAATGAGAAGGAGGGAAATGACTTAGGATTGAGAGGTAAGGGAAAACTACCTAAAACAGCTATGTCCAATAAGCAGCCCCTCCCCCTAAAGGGGGAAATGTATCTTGAATGGCTGATCTCCTATCTAAGCCTCTAAATATTCTTCTTTCTAAACCTAGATAGCTAAACTAAGGTATACTGTGGTATTGCTTGAAGGTCTAACAAAAGTAAAACAGCTTTGGCTGTCAGAGACTGAATGGCTCCAGCAGCTACACAGATTGCCCCTCTGCTCATATCCAAGAGCAAAGAGTCAGCACCAGGATCAGGACTAGGACCCTCCAAGAAGGGTGACCTGCCTTTTCATACCAGGACTCCAACTGCCTTTAATTGCTCCTTCTCTTAGAGTTCTGGGGGGCACTTTGGAATTCTGTGCTGAAGCTTGAACCCCTTTCAGCAATATGGATCCTACACATCTGAGTAACTTATTCACTCACTCATTGGCTATGATGTATAATTCTTCCATTTGAAGAAAATTTATGCTACAGTATATAGCAGATGCCGGCCCTAGGAACCCTGCTGTCAGTAGTGGCAGCTATAAGCAGTTTTCCTCCATAATTCCTCTGTCCCTCTATGTTTTAGAAGTAAAGTATCTGCTAAATATGGAGGAAATTATAACTATCTAGAATTTACTGACAAGTGACAAATATAGATAAGTTTTTTATTATTATTAAGTATATGTGACATTCAGTATCTATGGAGCAAGGATTGTGATCCAGAATAATTAACATTACAGCTTCCTACTTTGACAGCACTTAAGTTGTTAAAAAGAAATATATTTTTTGTATGGAAATAGAAATAGTGCAGTTACGTTATATATCAATTTGAAATGCAATAGTTGCTGTGTTTGGATGTTTTCTCCTTAATTTAAATTTCATTTCCTTGATTCATCCCCAATTGTATCATGGATTCAGTCTATGTTTAAAATATATCAGAAATCCTTATTAGTTTTCTGATACTTTTAAAAAGTAATATTTTCTGATTCCATTACTTTTTACAACTTCAAACACATTATCTTTTTTTTTTTTAGACTTTTACTTGCTACCTAGGGAGACATCTCTCTCTCTCTCTCTCTCTCTCTCTCTCTCTCTCTCTCTCTCTCCTTCTTTCTCTCTCTCTGTCAGATTTCTTGTGAAGCACAGAGATTAGCCACCAGTACTTGCAAGATTTCCTTCTATGCTTAGGAAAATACACTGTTACAAAAACAGAATTAAAGCGAGGAAATTGACTGTGTTTCTTTTGTTGTTGTTGTTGTTACTGGATTCTATATTGATTAACATTTCAATTAAATAGTACCAAACTCATCATAATTGTTGACATTTCTAAAGTACTTTATGATTTAAAATGTATTTATCATACTCTATTTCATCTATTTTCCCAAAAAATTCTATGAAGTAAAATGGGTATCTCCTGCATATTCTCAGTTTAGAAGTGAAATATTTTAATCATTATCATCATCATAACTAGAACTTACAAAAAACTTCACATATATTTTTGAATTGATTTTCACAAAAACCTTATAAAGTATTTGCTATAATTATCATTATTTTACAGTTGAAGGAACTGGAGCACAAAGAAGGTAAGTAACTTTAGCTCATGCAACTTTTAAATTTCTGAGTTTGGATTTGAACTCAGATCTTCCTGACACCAGATCTATACAACATCCACTGAGCACATAGCTATCTTTCAGGAAGATAAAAAAAATTAGAAAAGCTTATAATAGTCATGTATGATTAAGGTATAAATCAAAGCTCCTTTTTCCCAAGCTGAGGTTCTTTTCACCATGTCACACTTCCAAATCAGAAATTCAAACTCTTAATAAATAATCTTAGGAGAAATGATTTAAGTTCAATCAAATATTAATTCACAAAATTAATTTCATTTTAAAAGGACCATTTTCTTTATTATATCCTCAGATCAAAATAATGATCTAAAGTCATTTACTTTCTTTGTGCTCCTTCAACTGTAAAATAATGATAATATCAAAATAACTTAAACTGATGCTCATAAAAATGGCCTTAAAATAAGTAAGTTTTACCTTAGAAAATAAGTTAAATTTACCTTAGAAATATTTAATGATATAATAGCAGTTATTAACATAATAGAAGTCTGCCACATGTACCAAGTGGTGGGAAGGTATATATTTTTTTTCCATTTACTACATAGACAGAACAATATGTATATTCAAAGATGGAGAAGCCTGCTCTGGTCAAGACATTGCTGAATTTACATCTGAAAAATCTGGATGAATCCTTTCTTAACTAAAATCATAGAGTGAGTGGGAAATCTGGTTAGAAGATTATGTCATGAAGACAAAGGCTATGTATTCTCTCTCCGAGTCAAGGACATGTGACCCTTGAAAAATGGACTTGAGTCCTTGATCTTTTTGCTTGTTCATTTTCTTTCTAGTTATAAAGAGCAGATTTTCCAATCTGGTCAAGAGTCTCAAATTGCAGAGATCAAGACTACGTGCCAATCCAGAGCTGGTATTATAGCTAGTCCATTGTCAATAAATTGAGGCACTCTGGACTGGGAAAACAGTTCTTCAGAAGTTCTCAAATAAAAAATAAAATTAAAAGAAATAGTCTTTGGATATTAACTTGTTCAATGTAGTGTACTGTAATGCAATGTAGGAACTGGGCTAAATTGTGAAACTAAATTTTAATTACCTCCTAGATCCCTAATGGCAAACCTATGACACATAGACATTTTCAGTGATACATGGCTGCATGTGACCACATACAGGAAGAAGTATTGGGCTGCATACTGAGGATGAAACATTTGCTGTAGTGTAGTATAGACATTCTGTGCTGGAGATCTGTAGGCCAAAACAACTGTCACGAGGCAGGTAAGTTAAATAATTAGTTTTTGGTTTATTAAATGCAGTTACATATTACAATTATACATTTTTGTTATTTAAACTATAAATATCCCAAAATTATGTTATTTTTTTCTCAAAGTGACACATTTTGGCAAATTTTGACACACTAAGCCGAAAAGTTGCCCATCACTGTCCTAGAGGGCAATCATATGGCAGGGTTATGTCCCTGAGGGCTTGGGGAGAAATATATGTTTGGTTTTAAGTGAAGTAAATATATCTTGTTAAAAACTACTGTTAACTGCTTAAATAGAACAGTTTTAGTTACTGGCCAAAGAAATGGATGAACATAGCCAGTATGGATTTAAGTCTGCTAATGACAAAGAAAAGAGATACTTCAAATTTTGGGGATGCGCTAGAACTCTGAGGGGTTGATATAACTTACTTGGGCTTGGAGTGCAAACCATAATAGTCTAAGGTAGAAGAAAAGTTATTAATACTTTTAAAATAATTTTAACAAAGATAAGGAAAAGTCTTTCATGATCTTAATTATTCAGCACATTACCTGAATATAAGAGTTAATTGAGAATGATACTTTTTCCCACTCCCCAAAAATGCTCTTCCAAATTTCTCCTCAATCCTTCTAAGCTATCTCCATGACCAACCTCATCTCTAACCTCAGTTGAGCTCTACATATATTACTGTACAATTAAGACCATTCAAAATAAATAATGTAGTCTCTTCACAACATTTCAAATCTTTTTGATATTTTTTATTTGATCCTCCTTTATTCCAGTTGTAATAATAAACAGAGCCAGATAACCAATGTTATTATAGAGAGTGGGAGAGAGAGTCTATATGGGTGAGACTCTCTTCTAGCTCTCCCCTCTTGCCATATATGCACTGATGGGACTTTCAGGGGGTGTCACCCCTAAACTGGGTGACCTGGATGGTCATTCTGCCTGACAGGAGTTAGGGGCAAGGTTTCCCTATAAGAGGAGGTATGGGGGACCCCAATCTGATTCTTAATGAAGGAGGGGGTTCACACAAGCCTCCCCCGAGGTCAGTCAATTTCACAGTGGGTGGTCTGGCTCCAAGATGGAGGCAGCCAGACCAAGCTGTGATTCCCCTCCCCCTTGTCTCTAGGGCACTCTGGAATGCTATCTGACTAATGAATGGCTTTTTATTAATCACAATTCAAGGATTGGGGAAAGAGGTGAAGGGTAGAGGGATTTTTGGGGTGCCCTCTTCTCTATTTCTATGGGGTCCATCACTCAAATGGGAACATTTGGGGTTCTTCCTCCCAAGTGTCTCACCTCTTGTCCCTTTTCCTTCTGTTTCTATTTCTATTTTTATCGTTTTCTATCATTGTGAGTTAGACCAGAAAGGGTCTCTCAGCAAGGTTTTGTAATGGGGGAAGGAGCCTAAGAGATCACTCCCAAAATGGAGTCTCAAACTTAGCTGGCTTGATGATTGAAGTCTTGCTGGGTGAGATGCAATGGGATGCTTTTGACCAGGTAATCTGGGTTTCAATATCCAAAGAAAGATCCTCAAGAAGCCCTCAGGACTGAATTTGAGCTGAGATGTCCATTTCCTCCCTCTCTGCAGTCCTCTTCTGGAAGTTCTTCTTCTCCTTCTTCCTCTGGACCATTACCCAAAATTCTCTCTGGTCCTAACTGTCACCAACTGTTACCAATGGCCTTCTTCTGGATCTTTTTGTCCCATCCCCCATCCTTACACAGTCTTGTGAAGATAAGCTTTTTACTTTCCACCAAAGCCAACTTAAAGGTAAGAGGGTGGAACAAAATTTACTTGGCAACAACTACGACAAAGAAGGCAGGAGTAGCAGTTATGATCTCAGACAAAGCTAAAGCAAAAATAGAACTGGTTAAAAGAGATAAGGAATATAATAACATCTTGATGAAAGGCAGTATAAATAATGAAGAAATATCAGTACTCAACATATATTCAACAAATGGTATAGCATTCAGATGTCTAAAGAAGAAAAGGAATTTAAGAAGGAAATAGATAGTAAAACCATACCTTTGGAGGACCTCAACCTTACCTTACAGAACTAGACAAATTGAACCAGAAAAATAAATAAGAAAGAAGTAAGGGAAGTGAATGAAATATTAGAAAAACTAGAGCTAATAGAGATGGAGAAAAATAAATTACAGTAAAAAATATAATTCTTTTCAGTAGTACATGTCACATATACAAAGATTGACCATGTACTAGAGCATAAAAACATTGCAAATAAATGTAGGAAAGCAGAAATAATAAATGCAATTTTTCAGACCATAATGCTTTAAAAACCATAATCAAGAAGGGCTTATGGGAAGGCAAATTTAAAATTAATTGGAAACTAAATAATGTAATTCTTCAAAACTGGTGGGTCAAAGAAGAAATAAAAGAAGTAATTACTGATTTCGTTGAAGAGAATAGCAATGAGAAACAAGGTATGAAAATCTATGGGATACAATGAAAGTAGTACTCAGGGGAAAATATATATCCCTGAGTGAATATATCAACAAATCAGAAAGGGAAGAAGTCAATGAATTGGGTATGCAACTTAAAAAAAAACAACTTGAAAGAGAATAAATTTAAAAACCCCCAAATAAAAGCCAGATTAGAAATACTAAAAATCAAAGAACAAATTAATAAAAGTAAAAGTAAAAAAAAAACTATTGAACTAATAAATAAGACTAGGAGCTGGTACTTTAAAATATAAACCCAAAGATCCTAACTATTTGGATAGTATTTGACAAAAACTTCTGGGAAAATTGGAAAAAAATGTATAGAAGAAATTAGGTTTATATCAACATCTCAAAAACTATACCAAGACAAATTCAGAATGGGTAAATAACTTAAATATAAAGAAGAAAATTATAAGTAAATTAGGTGAAAATAGATTAATATACCTGTCACATATATGGGAAAGGAGAGAATTTAAGACCAAGAAAGAGGTAGATAACATTAAAAGATGTAAAATGAATAATTTTGGTTACATTAAATTAAAAAGTGGTGAAGAAAAACAAAACAACTTTATGTGCATGTATGTATGTATGTTTTATATTTAGCAGTATGCATATGATTGCATGTAAATAATTATATATTCATATCATAATCTAAGTTGTATACTTATTTCTCTATATTACATATATAATACATATATTACATATACATTACATATTACATATATATAAGCTGTATTCATATTTCTCTACATTACATTAAATTTAAAAAATTAAAAAGGTTTTGTACAAACAAAACCAATGCACCCAAAATTAGAAGGGAAGTAATAAATTAGGAAAAAATCTTTATAAAAAATTCTGATAAAGGTATAATTTTTCAAATTTATAAGGAGCTAAGTCAATTGTACAAAAAATTCAAAAAAATTCAAATTAAATCCAATTAAAAAATAAAATAAAAAATTCATTCCCCAATTGATAAATGGTCAAAGGACATGAATAGGCACTTTTCAGGTAAAGAAATAAAAACTATCAGTAAACACAAGAGAAAATGTCCTAAATCTATCATAATTAAAGAATGCAAATCAAAACAACACTGAGGTATCACCTCACACCTAGCAGATTGACTAATATGATAGTAAAGGAAAATAATAAATGTTGGAGGAGTTATGGCAAAATTGGGACACTAATACACAACTGGTGGAGTTGTGAATTGACCCAACCATTCTGGAGGGTAATTTGGAACAATGGGCTTTGAAAGACTGCCTGCCCTTTCATCCAGCCATACCACTGCTGAGTTTGTACCCCAAAGAGGTAATAAAGAAAAATATGTGTACAAAAATATTTATAGCCACACTCTTTGTGGTGGCAAAAATTGAAAAATAAAGGAGTGTCCATTGATTGGAGAATGGCTGAACAAATTTTCGTATCTGAAGTGATGCAATATTGTTTTGCTGAAAGAAATAATGACCTGGAGAAAAAGACCTCCAGCAATTGAAGCAGAGTGAAAGGAGCAGAACCAGGAGAACATTGTACAAAGAAAGTGATATACATTATGGCACAACCAAATGTAATGGACTTCTTTACTAGTAGCAATGCAATGATCATAGATAATCCAGAGGGACTTGTGAAAATGAAAGTTATCCACATCCAGGGAAAGAACTGTAGGAGTAGAAACAGAAGAAAAACATATGATTGATCTCTTGGTGTATATATATATATATATATATATATATATATATATATATATATATATA
>NC_058135.1:188085060-188098868 GCF_016433145.1 Gracilinanus agilis | reverse complement strand
AAAATTTGAAACATCTGGAAAAATGATATCTAAGAAGAGGACAGATTTTTTTTTAAATTATGAAATTGCTTGAAAAACTAAAATTAAAACATGCATCTCTCACAACCAACATTATTGTTATATATTTATCTATTTAAGAATCATTCAATAAAATAAAGCTCATAAAGGTTCTTAGTACAAAATAACACATTTTACAAAGAGTAGAAAATTTTGTAGAAGTAACTAAAATACTAGACAAACAAGCTATCATTATTGTTGTTAAAAAAGATAGAGGAGTCAATTGAAAAAACCTCCAAGGGCAATATTACTTTCCTCTAAAATTTTCTTGTCCCCTTTTTCCTCTCTTTAAAATAAGAATCACTGTTGTCAGGGGACATAGAAAAAAGGCAATTACTGTTCAAAAGTAACAGTTACTACTTTCAATAGAAAAAATGGCAGTTATGAAATTTTAGAGTTGAAGAAGTCAGAAAATCCAAAGTAAACACTCCCGAGGCAGTCTTAACTTGTATTCCCTAATATACAATGTAAAATCGTTCAAAGTGTATGATGAGATAACACACCAATAAATAAATAAAAAAGATATCAATTAACATATCTCAAAATAATCTAATTTCCTTTTGATAGAAGTATCAAGACAATTCTAGGGGAAATAGTATTAAATAAATCTTTATGACCATCTTTAAGCCTTCCTGTTGTGTGGATAAACATATCTTAGACATTGTATAAGAAAATTTAAAAAATACTCAGATCTGTGCTATAGAACAGAGTGACAAAGAAATATTCTTTTTCCAAAAGTTATGTAAATAATTCTCTAAAAACTAGACATGTTTAATTTGTCTTTTCAGGGAAATCTAGGCTGATTAGACTTTAAAGCCTCAATATAGGAATGGAATCTAAGAGACTATAATATATCTCAATGTTATTAACTTGCTATTTTATTTGCTTTCAAGGTCATAATTTTAGAAGGAATTGGGGTTGAGAGTGACTGAGAGTTTGAAACCAAGAGCAAAATTTATAGAATTCTTCCAGCACTTATAGTTCTTTAACAAAGTAGGAATAGTAGAACTTAGAACCTATTTAGCAAGGAAAAAATTAGTAAAAATAGAAATATATGCCAGGGAGGAAGTGAAGGTTAAGAGAATAATCATTGTATATTGCCTAGTATATCTGGCCATGGTAAATTTTTCTCCTATCTCACCCTCAAAACTAAAGATGTACTTGAAACCACTTATCAGTCTCTGAAATCAGATAATTTTCTCTTGGCATGAGGGTTGCAATGAGGGGAAAATCTTAATCATGATTTAGTTTGATATAGATATATGTATATATATATATATGCATATATATATATAACTATTATTTCTCTTTTCTCCAGTAGTTTATATGATTCCTTTCTTTAAGTATTTAGAATACATAGATTTAAATAAACATAATAATTTGGAGAACATAATTTCTCATAGTTGAAAGAAGGGAATCAAGGAAAGCAAGAAGGAAGGAAGAAAGGAAGGGAGGAAAAAAGGAAGGAAGGGAGGAAGGAAGGGAAGAAGGAAAGAAAGGAATGAAGGAAGGAAAATTATCTCCAATTCTATGGCACTTTTATTCTCCAAGATTGCCTTCTAATCTCAGACCATGGTTAATAAAAAACAAACATAGATTCTTTAAATATGTTTGGGTACAAATCTGCTAGAACAAATTATATTGAAAAAAATCTCATGTGACTTGATGCCCTCTTCATTCACTAGCCATTAAGTCAATATAAATTATTATTTCGTGTCAATTATGTGTCAGGCACTGTGGTAACCACAGAAAGTATGAAGAAATACAACACACAGTCCCTGATCTCAAAAAACTCTCTATCTAATGGGGAAAGAACTCAAAAACAACTCTGCATTAACAAGGTACATAAAAAATAAATTTGAAATAATAAAAAAAGAACACCACTAGAATTATGTGGGAATGGGGAAATATTCCTTTTGATAGTAGGCCTTAAGCTATGACTTGAAATAATAAATGGAAGCTAGAAAATGAATAATATTCCAGGAATGGAGGAAAGCTAGTGAAAACGGCTAGGGTAAAACTACTATAGTGTCTTATTCCCTGAACAAAGAGAAGGCCAATAATGTTGTACTTCAGTATTGTGTGTATGCATGGGATATATAAAGTCTAAGAAGACTGGAGGAATAGGTTATGAAGCACTTTGAATGCCAAAAATAGTACTTAATATTTAATCCTTATGGTTACAGGTCAACTCTGGAGTTTATTAAATGGGCATGTGTGTGGTGGGGAGTTGAGGTGACATAAATTCATGAAAATCACTTTAATAACTAAGATGGACCTGAGTAAAGAGATACTTGTGGCAAGAAGTCTAACCAGTAGGCATTAGAGGTTAGAACAGATATAAGAAGATAGAGGCCTATAATGGGGTGGAGGAGAGGAATTATGTCAGAATAGAGAAGGAGATATAATAAAGGACATTAGGAAAATAAAATTGATGTCCTTTGGAAGTCATCACAAGTTTCAATTACCAGCTAAAATATTTTTCCCCAATGTTAGAAGACTAAATTGCTTGTTAAATGACCAGAAGAAAAATATGAGATTCCATCTTCTTTCAATCATAACACTTCTATCCTCTTCCTTGATCTTCCATTTTCTCCCATACTTAAAAACACTTAAATAGATTTTATCTTTTTGAATATTTTAACAACACTTGTCTTCTAATAACATTTACAAGAACATTTTGATTGTTAGATTTTTCTCCATTACTGTAAAGGTTTACAGCTGTAAAAAATTGATATTGCTTAACTAGACACTATTTCATTGGTTTATGGAGCCTCCAATGAGGAACTTCCTTTTAGCAGTATAAGTTAACAGTGTCTTTATTATAATGTTATAAATTTACTCTTTACTTGCACTGAAAGTTTCTGTTACTTACCCAGAGTCACAGTTATTTTTTGTGAGGTTAAAAAATTGAGTTGGGGTCTTATGGCCTTGGAAGTTGTCTCTAATTCATTAAATCATGCTTCTTTCATTATATATATATATATATATATATATATATATATATATATTCATCAGTTACCTAACTTCTGAATATGTGTTGATAAATATCTGCCTTCTTGTGAGTTTCTCATGTAATTATATTTTCTGTGTGTGTTCCCTCTTTTCTTTCTCCTCAGAATTTTCTTCCATCTTCAGAATTTCATTTTCCACAGCTTTTCAATTCAGTTTAGTTTCTTGAACCATCTTATCTTGTATGATGCTAGGAAATGGTTTTCTCTTGTCTCAGTTCTTTGAGATCAGCTTTTCCACAGTTTGAGATGACTAGCCTGGTTCATTTTTTCTCTCTCTCTCAATAAATCAATAGCATTTCTTTAGAGTCTACTATGTGCCACAGAAGTAAAATCATGCTTGTCTTCAGAAATATTATATTATATTAGAAGAAAGGGATTATAAAAATTGTTCTATAGAAAATATAAACAAAATGAATATAATGTAATTTGAGTAGGACAAGGGCACTCTCTTTGAAACTGTTCTTATAGAAGATGGTATGTAAGCTAAACTTGAGGGAAATTAGATATTCTAAGAATTGAGACAAAATAATAATGACAGAAATACCTTGTATGAGGGACAAGAGAAAATTATCTGGACCAGAAATATGAAGGGAAATAATGTGTAAAAATCTGGATACATATGTTGAGGTCAGGTTTTGAAATACTTTATGTTGCAAACAGAAAGTTTATATTTGATACCAGAGGTAATAGGGAGACTCCAATGTTTATTGAGTAGAAGAATGGCGTGGTAGCAACACAAACTTATTTCAACATTCTAGGTGAAATGTGAGAAAAGCTTGATCTAGAGTACTGACTGTTAAAGGGGAGAAAAGACAATAAATGTTGTAAAGGTAGAAACAACAAGATTTGGCACCATTCTAGCAGAATGGGTTGAGAATAATGAATTTACTATAATACATTTTGGAAAACCAGATACCAAGGAGGATACTTGGGTTGGAGAAGTAAATAAGGACTACTACAGTGTGTGATTTTAAATAGAAAGAAAAGACAACTACTTTTATTTGGAACAATCCATTTTGAAATTTCTAATAATCAGCTGGTGATGATGGACTATGGTCTGTGAGAGAGCCTGGCATTGGATATACAGATCTAAATAAACTCTAATTTGTGACATCGGTATTACAAATGACTAAATATAAATATCATGGATTTAAAATATTTAATTATCAAGCAGCTATCTCCCTCAGAACAGGGAAAAAAAGAAAATGAAAGATCAAAGCAAGTAAGAAATAAGTGTAGTCAAGAAAAAAAATAAATTCCACATTGGATATTTCTAAAACATGTATGTCTTATCAAACATATTGAGTCTATAACCTCTCTGGAGGTTGGTAAGAATTTCTTATCATCAATACTCCAGAATCATACTTAACCACTGCTTAATAAAATGTCATTCTTAACAGGCTTTCTTCAAATTTTGAACTATTCTAATATTTAAAGGAATTGACACTCATCTACAAGAACTTAAAATAAATTTTTGAGAATATGGATTCTTCAAATAATGCTTTCATGAAGACATCAAAACTATGTTGTAAAGACTATTGCTAAAATACTGCACTAAAAATAATAAATGATAAATTGAAAAGCAAATATGTATGCATTTGCATATATGTCATGCTCTATATACATATATTTGCATGTACATATATGTATATAAATATATACATATGAATGTGTTTTTCCATGTCTGTATGGTATGCATAGATAGAAATGTGTTCTTTAAGCAGAATTCATTATGTTCAGACATAATCTGACATATCTGCAAATTAGTAGATTGATCTTTTGTTAATAATCTGGTAGTCTTGATATTAAGCTTAAATCCTACTTTGATTAAGATGTAAGTCTTTTTTAAAAGATCCTGAAACAAAGACTTTTTAAAGCCACTAAGTCAAACAGCAAATACTTTAAATTATTCTGCTATTGCATTTGAAAAAAATGTGTTTTCAAAATAAATTATTTTGAAGACTTAAGTGAATCTTCTGTCTTTGATTAGACAAAACTCTTCACAAATCTACAGACTAATGGATCATTTGATAATGGGCCAGGTGTTACTTTGGGTAGAGGTGGGAGAATATAATAATGTGAGCAGCTTCATACAGACTTTCTATTTGAAGTAACATGAAAGTAATGAACATGTTCTTTAGAGACCTTTTAGGATTAATTTAACTGATTGGCTCAGTTAAGCAATTATCTCCCTCCTCTCTCACAACTCCACTGTGTCCCTTCTGAAACTGTTTATTTGGTAAGAAGAATGACCTTTCCGAATTGACTGTCCCTCTTTTGTGGTCAAGGGTGTATAAGTAGCAGCATTACCCTCTTGGAAAGTCCAAAGGAGCTCTTCCGATCCACTTGCTGGAGAAAGGCTTCATTATAGCACTTTGTCACCATTTGAGATAAAATGCTCTAAATAACTATTGTTTGTATCCTTGGAGAATTGGTAGCAGCTTGAGAAGTTTGATGACTTTATCCATTTCATTATTTGTGGCATTATTATCAAGATTGTTTCACTGTTTTCATTAAAATCTTAGCCTTTATCTATTTCTCTTTCCCTGTCACTCTTTGTCTTTATATCTTCTGTATGCATACATATTCATACATATGTTTTATATAATATACAACTACACATATATAAATTCATATATACACAAAACAGTAAAATGACAAGTATCATAGCCATCTCAAAATTTTTAATGTTAGATTTTAATAAATAATACTTATGAAGTGGACATTTGCATGTATCAAAAAAGGTAGTGTATACCTTTGTAGTAACAGTATTTGAATCATGCTATGCCCTGAATTTGTAGTAAAATTTGTTCAGTTCAGATTTTAGCTTTCTCACCTAAAAATTTATGAGACCTTAGACTATGTGGATATCTTCTTTGGCTCTAAGTTTCCTCATCTGTAAAATAAATTTATTAAAATAATTCATTATATCTCTATGGTAAGTAAGGCACTGTATTAATCACTGGACACATAAATATAGGAAAGAATGTCCTTGCCCACCAGGAATTTACATCCTTATTATGGGAGCAACATATAAAGTATGTGGCAACCAAGGAGGAGTGTTTTGAAATGAAATGTCAGAGGGCTAGACCATGAAACAAATGCTTGCTATATCCTTCCAGAAAGCTTAATTAGATGAATTTCTATTAACTAAATTTTAATGAACTTTTTGCTAACTTTTAATATAAATCTTTTCTTTTTAATTCTCTATATTTTATTTTATGTAGTAAAGAACACAATTTTATTCTGAACTGAGGTCCATTGACTTCACCAGATTGCCAAAGGAGTCCATGAATTAATGATGCTTTAAGTACCTTAGAACTAGATAATTTTAGAGGGCCTCCAACTTCTAAAATCTAAAATCTGTATGTAAGAAAATGCAGTACAGAAGGAGAATTGTTTTGGGAGGCAGAACAATTGGGTTCTAGTAACAGATCTACCATAATTAGTAGCTATTTGATCATGGAAATGTCAACCTAGCCTCTTACAGCCTCAGTTTCCTATTTGTAAAATGAGCATAACTTGCACCATATTTTCATTGCAATAATGAATCTATATGTGAAATTGCCGTATGAATGGTTAATCATTATTCAATGTAAACTATTAGCTTCAAGCTATGATATAGGAAAAGGACTTTATGCTTAATTTACATCTCTGAAATCATGCTGCAAATCCTGTCTACTGATGTCAACTTTGTACCTTAATCATAATTAGAGTCAATACGAGACAGATTGTCCAATCATCTACTGCATCCTATTTTTTTGGTCTGGTGCTCAGAATTTATTAAAACTGACATCAGTAATACTCATGTCAGAAGGAGTGGATGAAGGCATAGCCCAGCAGGAGGTATGCACTTTCAAAGGCAAAGAGGAAAGCAGAAATTATCTTCACACAGAAGATCATGCCAAAAAACCTTAAACATGGATTGTTGCCCATTAATGAACTGTGGAGTTCAAATGAGTGGGTGTGTAGCCATGTGTTTCACAGGCTGGCCACCATGACTGTCAACCCAGACACTCCAAATGTCGTCTCACACTGTTTGCATTAATGAATGGATGATGTCTAAAACCATATGGGATTCTGTACCAGTTCTAATTAAAATTAATTGTGCCATGAATGATTAATACTTCATCTAAATTGTTCCTAGCTTCTCTGTTAGTGATATACCAAATATCTAACCTCATCTCCTGTGTTTCTCTATAATCTCTCTTATTAAAATAAAATACAAAAATACAACAAATTCTTGTACTTGATTTCTCTAAATATAATGGACCTTTGGTTATTAAATAAGTAACTAAATCAACTACTTCAAAGAAAAAATCTCTGACCCTCTTTGGATTAATCTCTCAGTGTAGTTACTGAGTCTGGTTGTACAGGCTAATTAAAGATGAATTGCTTTGACATTTTGTCAATCAAAAGAAAAATATGTGATATTTTATTCTCTTCTGATATATTTGACTTGAGAAATATATGTACATACAAACACATATGTAATATGTGTAATTATGTGTGTATAGCACTAACATTTTTATTATAAGAAAACACTAGTAAATTTTTAAAATTGAGTTTAGCCTAGCCATGGTGGTAACTCTTTTGCTTCTTTCATTGTGTAACTATATAATTGTACAGCTTTGGAATAGCTAAATCTTTCATTTTAATTTTAGTGATAAAGCAATATCATTTAGGAATTGTCACTGGATGAACTTTAGTGAAAAATCTATAGTCTTGACTTTCTTTACAAGCAAGCATTGTGTAAAAGAGAGATAGCCAGCCTTTTAATAAAAAAGGCCACTGATCAAGTGTTATCTAAGATATAATACCTATATGACCCAGAGAAAATAATTTGATTTTCCAGTTTTCCAGGTAACTTCCTACAACTAAAAATTTTAGAGATGTTGATGATATCTATGGAATTTGCTCAACAAGTGTTATTTATATCAATGAAACCATTGTTTATTTATATAACTTCCAATGTGGAAACTCACACAACTAATGTTGTTAATATTTAATTTAAAGTATCTAACAGTTGTGTTGGGGCACTGAAATGTCAAGCAGTGTTCATGGGCCTATAATGTTTCAGAGAAAGTACTTGAACCTGAATCTTTTGGAATATAAAGTTGGCCCACCCATCATGCTTTATAGCATATTACCTTTCCAGGTCCATTTCACATTGCTATGATGCAAAAAGCAAAGTAAACAGACAAGGTAATAGGTGACATTTTTAGAACATAATAATTTTAATGTTAGAAATCATCTCATCACATATAGCCCGCAAAAGCAGTTAAAGAGATTTTATTCTCCTATATCTTGTTTCCTAGTCCGCATTCAGGAAACTTGGGAAAATATATGCAGAAAAACCTCTTTTGCACACTTATAAACACATAGGTCATGTTATAGAAGTAAGATTTTATTTTGATAGGTTTGTAATTTCATTGATATTCAACAATAATCATATGACTCTCAAATGTATATATACATAAATGTATATGTAGAAGATGTATTCATGTAATTATATATATATATACATATATATATATATATATCTTTTGACATTTTATTGCAAATTGACAAAGTTCTATGTATATTTAAGATATGAGACTTCTACCTGAGAAACTTTATACATTTTTCTCCAACTTTTTTCTTTTTTGACTTGTTTTTCCAAATGACTTTTGTTATTATCTTTTTCTAGTTCAGTAGCTTTTTGTAATTTAATTAGGATGCTATTGAATAAGTACATTAGTTTAGGTCATTATAGTGCCCATTCATGAACAATTATTTTGTCTCCACTGATTAACTGACTTTATTCAGATAAAAAGTGTTTTATAATTATCCTGGCATACACTTAGCTTTTGTATATGTTTTGGAAGATATACTTCTAGATATTTTATTCAATTGATATTTAACTTTAAAGGATTATCTCTTGCAATCACTTCTTACAGGACATAGCTAGTCATGTGTAGAACTGCTGATGATTCATGCTCTCACTCATTATTGACTAGAGAAATGTAAAACAACTTGAAATATTATTTCACACCTAACAGGTTGTCCAAAATGAACAAAGGAAAAATTACAAATGTTGGAGAGGATGGGGAGAATTAGAAACTATAATACATTACTGATGGAATTGTGAGCCAATCTAACCATTTTGTAAAGAGTTATGCAGTGTTGTATAACTTTTGAGCCAGTAATACTACTACTAAGGTTATTTCCTTAGGTGATGAAGGAAAAGAAACTATACATTCTAAAATATTTACAGCAGCTTTTTTTGTTTTAATAGATAACTGGATGTTAAAGAGATGTCCATCAACTTAGGAATGGATGGACAATTTGTGATATTTGGTTGTAATTTGATTTGATATGATTTTGCCATAAAAATTTCAAACAGGATGATCATAAAAAATCCTAGAAAGGCTTATATGCAGAGATGTAAAATGAAGTGAGCAGAACAAGGACAATGTTATGCTCAGTAACAAAGATAATGTACAGTGATCAATTGTGATGTTTATCAACAAGGCAAGTATCCGTGACAAATTCAAGGGATTCATTAAGAAAAAGGACATCCATCAGCATAAAAGGAACAAATGGAGTCCTAATACAAATTGAAATATGCCATTTTCTCTTTATTTCGTCTATGAATTTTTCTCTAGTGAAATGACTATTTGCCTTGTTAACAACATGAAAAATAGAAATATGCATTATAGGATTACATAAATGTATATTTGTGTGCACATATATATACACGTATAAACATTTAAGTACACACACATATATATGTGTGTGTATATACATATATAATTTATATTGAAGGCTCCATCATTCTTCCAACATCCAAATTTTAAATTCTAGAATTATTATTTTAACTCTTCATCCTCAATTTTTCCACTCACATCCAATGAAGTGCTAAGACATGACATCTACCATTACAACAACATAGCTTATCCTCTTCACACTGTCTTTATTCCTATAACTAGTTTAGATCATCCCTTGCTCTTGCCTATTCTACTGGAGTTAAACCCTATTTGACACCATAAATAAGGTCATTTTCCTCTGCTATCTATTCTCTACCCAGCTATGGATTTTACATTAATGTTAAATAGTGCATCCACTCAATTGGACTAGTCTACTAAAATTTAGAACTACCAACCTCAATAGATCCACAAGATTCAATCTTTCAGGGAACTGGAAGCGGAGGCATGAATACTATGGCTATCTGAAAATTATAATCCTAAAGCAAAGATTTGATCATCTTAATCACCTGCTAAAGAAGCTTCAGGTTGCTTAATGTTTCTATCTGAAATGACTACTTCCTTGACATCTAAATCCCTTCAAAATCTTCCTACAAAATATTTGAGGCTGATTGAATATCACTATCCCAGCATAATTTATTCAAATTTTACTGGGCTACAAAATGTTCTTTGTGGCTTGCTAAAGGCTATCCCATATGCACGAAATATACTTCCTTTGCATTTCCACCTCTTAGAAATCCTACCTCTCTAATTCTCTTTCTTTCAGTTCCAGTTTAAGTTCCAACTACTGTAAGAAGCCTGTTTCAGTTCTCTTATTTGTTAGTCCTCATCATGTCTCCCATCCTATTAAATTGAATATACTTATGTTTGTACCTATTGAATCTCCCTAGAAGACTATAAGCTGCTTAAGAGCAAAGATTATTTTATAATTTTGCCTATATTATACATTTATCACAGTGCCTAAAATTTGGAGAAGTTTAGTAAATTTTCATTCATTTGTCTGCTGGTACAAATAACAACCTATGCATACCTTTTCTTCTCATGAAATTCTTACTCAGGTCATCTCATTGGTTATCTAGAGCAGTGATGGGCAAACTTTTTTTTGAGGGGGCCAAAGGAAAGGAAATTCTCATCTGTCAGTCTGTTTCTAAGGCAACTCTTTCGAAGTTTCATTGTATTGTATCCTACTCATTGTATTCATCAGATTAGGAATAATGTCTCTCAGCCAGATAGAACATTTCAGGGGGCTGCATCTGGCCCAAGGGCTGTAGTTTGCCCATCATTGATCTAGAGGAAATGTACCTAATGTATTAAGTAAGCATCTTCATGTAAATGCTTTTATTTTGCAAGGATACAATTAGAATACACAAGCTCTCCATCTGTTATCCTTTATTATTGTTCTTTGACTGGAATGACTTTTTTTTAACCCTTGTACTTCGGTGTATTGTCTCATAGGTGGAAGATTGGTAAGGGGGGCAATGGGGGTCAAGTGACTTGCCCAGGGTCACACAGCTGGGAAGTGGCTGAGGCCAGGTTTGAACCTAGGATCTCCTGTCTCTAGGCCTGACTCTCACTCCACTGAGCTACCCAGATGCCCCTGGAATGACTTTTTAAAATTAATCATAAATCTTTCTGAGAATAGCCTTTGTGACATCTCTCCTGATAAATATTTTTGGTAATATTGGGTAGCTTAATTTCTTTCACCATTTGCTGGATAGGAGTAGAATATGGCTTGGTGGATGATCTACAACTTTTAGTCTTTGGAGAATTCCATATCTTACAATCCATGAAATAAAAGTTTTGAATAAAGGATGAAAAAAAGTCAAAAACCTTATACTAAAGAATTGTTGGTCTGAAAGAAGATTCTCTCTCTCTCTCTCTCTCTCTCTCTCTCTCTCTCTCTCTCTCTATCTCTCTCTCTCCCCCCCCTCTCTCTTCAGATGAAATGTGAACCTAGGTGATTTTTACATGGTCCCATCATAATTCAGATCTATTCAACCTATCTTTGTTAATATTCTACTACTTGCCAGGGCTTGTGCTGAATGATGGGATACAAAGACAGAATAAAACAGTTATTTTCTTTTGCTTCTATTATACTTTATTGGGAGAAAAACAACACATGCACAAATATATAAATAGAAAGAAAATGCGAAACATTAAAAATAACTTCCAGACTAAAAGAAGAGGTAAGAATTACATAATATCATTAAGTTAGTTTTGACTTAAATAAGAATTGGAAAAATAGTCCTAATTCTAGACTTGTGATTGAAAGTGGGCCCAGAAAAATAGTTTAAATTGTTAGAGGAACAGCAGACCCCAAATCAAATTGTCAGAATTTACTCTTGGCTTTGCCATTAGCAAGCTTTAGAATAAAGAAGAATTTATTTGTCATCTCTTTGCACAAATTAGATTTTCAACAAATGTTTGTAGTATATCATGTGGGACCTAAGTAGAGATAACTATGAAAATTTATAGGAGTTCAATAGATAATAACTCTATTTACATGATGTATTAAAGTTTTTTTAATCATTTTGAATATATTACCTCATTGGAGCCTCACAACTAGCATATGAAGAAATAAAAGTACTGTATTTCATAAATGAAGAAATTAAAATCTATAAGAAGTTAAATGACTTCCTCAGGTACATAAAATAAGTATCATTGATGGTATTTCCTATGTCTCTGTATTGTAAATCCATTACTCTTTTCACTATATCTAGGTCATTCCAGTTTAAACCTTCCATTATTCTAATAAATAATTGTGTAATTCTCAATAAGCATTTACATATTGTGACCATTGCTGCCCATAGAGAAGTCCATTGATTTTATGTAATTCAGCCTTATCCTTTGGTCCAATTGGACTTGTCTGGTAAGAAATTTCTAAACCATCACAAATGTATTTTGCCTTTAAGTCACAGCCTGGTGTCAAATTCCTATTCACACTACAGCTGAGACAGATTGAGTGTTTGAGCTGGGGAAACATTCAGCCCAAGTGGGTAGAAAGGCCTAGAGGCATTACATTCAAACTGGAGCCCTGTACTTGGGGAGGATGAAAAAAAAATAATAGCTTGTAGGAATGGAGTGGAGGGTGAACTTGCTACCTTTGTTGAAAAGCAAATTGCCTCTCCTTCACTCTGTCTGCTAAATTCCTTTCCCATTTTTTCCCCTCCTAGAGCTATTGCTCCTTTTCTTTCTCTAATCCAGATTCTAAGTGTATCCCTTAAGAAAGCACTCCATCTGTTCTCTTTTGCAGCACATACTTGAGATCATTATTTTACTGCAACTAAAGGCTGTTTTCATGTACATCATTTGGTTGGTGATGACGGTGTTACACTATGATATCAGACAATGGCATATGAATACATGGAGATCCAAGGAATCTTCACTGGCAGAGGAAATATGCAAATTCCTTCCAATGTAAATCTTTGATATCATATATCTTTAAGTAGATCACTCAAATGAGAAAATGAGATTATGAGTTTAACTTTTTAAAAATGCTTTTTAATAAGAACTCAATCATCCACAAATACTAACATTCAAATATTCACAAAAGTACCAAGAAGATCGTATATGAAAGTAAGAATATAAAGCAGCATTGGCAAAAGTTTTCAAGTTCACATGCCAAAACTGCAACTTCAAGTTGCCTATGTGCCCCCTGCATTACCCCAGAGACAGGAGGGAGGAAGTTTTTGCTTTGGGTGCTTGGACAGAGGGGCAGGGCATGCAAAAAATGTCCTTAGCACTGGAAGGTTGGGAACTGAACACCTCCCTCATTCCAGTTGGGCACACATGACAGAATTTCACCAACGCTAACCTAGAGCATATGTGGAACAGTATGTATCCCTACCTTATATATTATCATGGAGATAAAAGGCAAGTTCAGTGACTGGGAGCTAAATTTCAAAATTATTTTTCCCAGAGTGGCTAGAGAAATTCGCAAGACCACCAACAATGAAGTCTTATACTTCATAATATATATATATATATATAT
>NC_058135.1:188073940-188083733 GCF_016433145.1 Gracilinanus agilis | reverse complement strand
GCTGAGAACATTGCCTCATATTTTACAGGAAAAAAAATTGAGGGCATTTGCTGTGAACTTCTCTTCCTCATCTCCTGTTATTCAGATGTTTTCTGCCACTTTCTCCTCCTTTACCCCTTTCTCACATGATGAGGTACTGCCTTACTCTTTACCAAAGCTAACCTCTCCATTTGTTCAAGTGACCCCTATTTTATCCTGTCTCTTCCAACAAATTGCTCCTTTATCATCCCTATTCTTTCACTTATTTTCAATTTCTCTGTCTACCAGCTCAATGACACTGCCTGCAAACATGCCCCTGTCTCCCCTATTCTGAAAAATCTCTCATTTGATCTTTCTGCCCCTATTGTCTAACTATTGTCCTCTATCTCTCCTATCTTTTGTAGCTAACTATTGTCCTCTATCTCTCCTGCCTTTCGTAGCTAACTATTGCCCTCTTTCTCTCCCACCTTTTGTAGCTGACTATTGTCCTATCTCTCCTATCTTTTGTAGCTAAATTTCTCAAAAAGACTGTCTACATGTGTTTCCACTTTCTCTCCTCTCACTTTCTTCTAAACCCCTTAAAGGCTGACTTCTGACTTTTCCATTCCACCAAAACTTCTCTCTCCAAAGTTACCAATGATCACTTAGTTGCCAAATCCAATGACCATTTCTCAGTCCTCATTCTCCTTGACCACTCCACAGCCTTTGACACTGTTGATGACTGTTTCCTTCTTGATAAGTCTTTTCTCTAGCTTTCAAGACACAACTCTCTTTTGGTTCTTCTCCTACCTTCTGACCATTTATTTTGCCTCCTTTGCAGGATCCACCTCCAGATCATACCCCCTAATCATAGGTATACCTCAGGGCCCTGTCCTGGGTCCTCTTCTCTTCTTCTTCTCTACTACTTCACTTGGTGATCTTATCTGCTCCCATGGATTTATACTCTCTCTGTGCTGATGACTGATTGATGATGATTCTCAAATCTACCTGTTCTGCACCAGACTCTCTGCTGACCTCCAATCTCCCATCTCCAATGGCCTTTCACATGTGTCAAACTGGATGTCCAGTAAACATCTTAACACATCTAGAGCAGAACTTCTTATCTTCTTCCATAAACCCTCCACATTCTCTATTATTGTAAAAGGCAACATCATCCTCCCACTCCCTCAGGCTCAGAATCTAGGTACCTTCCTGGACTCCTCAATATCTCTCACTGCCACCCCACCTGCCACCCAAGGTCTATTAAGTTTCACCTATGCAACATCTCTTGAGCAGCCTCTTTTCTCCTCTGACATTGCCACCTCTCTGGTATCCACCCTCATCATCTTGCACCTGGATTATTGCAACAGCCTCCTGTTGGGTGTGCCTGCCTCAAGTTTCTCCCCACTCCAATCTATCCTCCATTCACTAAAGTGATTTTCCTAAAATGCAGGTCTGACTTTGTTGCCCTCCTACTTAATAAACTCCAGTGGCTCCCTATTGCCTTCAGGATCAAGTAAAAGATCCTCTCTTTGGATTCAAAGAAGCCCTCCTAACTTTCTAATCTTCTTATAACTTAGGCTACAGCATAATCATCCTGCTAATCATTTCTTATAGCACAATGGTATTCCATTATAATCATGTACCACAATCATATCCCACAATTAATCTGGAAATATGTTTTACATGACTACACACACACACACACACACACACACATATATATATATATACATATATATATAACATATGAGACTTCTATTTGAGAGGCTGTCTATAAAAATTTGTTCCCTAATTTTTTTGCTTTCTTCCTCATCTAGGCAACATTTATTTTATTTGTACAAGACAATTTTAATTTGATATATTAAAAATTATCCATTTCACATTTAATAATGTTCTCCACCTCTTTTGAGTTATTAAGTCCTTAACTTTCCATAAATCTGATATGCAATATTTTCCTTATTCTTTTAATTACTTATATCTCCTTTTATGTACAGATCACCTATCCATTTTGATCTTATCTTAGTTAATGATAGAAGATATTGATCTAAACATAGTTTCTACCAAAAGATTTTCAAGTTGTCCCAACAATTTTATACAAAATTATGATTTATTATCCCAAAACCTTGCATCTATGCTTGTGTCCAATACAAAGTTACTAAAATATTTTCCCATACTTTGTTGTATGTCTGTCCTATTCCACTCATTTTTCATTTTCCTATCCAATTCCAGATAGTCCTAACAATTTTAATTTTTTACAAGAGAATTTTTAAAGTACTGTTAATTTATAGCTTACATTTTTGTAAATATTGATGCATTTCACTTTAATTATCAAATTTATTGTTCTAAAATTGGTTAAAATAACTCCTAATTATTTCTTTAATTTCATCTCTCCTGCTGGCAAATTTAAACTTTTCAATTTTAATACTTGTAATTTTACTTTCTTCTTCCTTTTTAGAAATTAATTTAACCAACGCTTTATCTGTTTTATTGTTTTTTTTATAAAACCTGCTTTTAGCTTTATTTACTAGTTCATTTTTTAAACTTTCAGTTTTATTAATCTCACCTTTAATTCCAAGATTTTTAACTTGGTTTTTAAATTGTTGTTTTTAATTGGTTCTTTTTTTTCTAACTTTTATTGTTGTATGCCCAATTCATTAATTTGTTCTTTCTCTAGAATTTAAAGATATAAAATTTCCTATAAGTACTGTTTTGACTTTGTCCCAGAAATTTTGGAATGTTGCCTCATTTGTGTCACTTTCTCCAATAAAATTACTGATTGTGTCAGTGATTTATTCTTTGTCTCACTTATTCTTTAAGATTATATTACTTAGTTTCCAAATAATTTTTATTTTGTTTTTCAATAACCCTTTATTGAATAAAATTTCAAGTGTATTAGATCTGAAAAAGATGTAGTTAATAGTTGGGCTTGTCTGAGTTTGTAAGGTTTTTATTCCTTGATACATCGTCAGTTTTTGTGTAGTTGTCACGTTTTGCTGAGAAAATGGTATATTTTTATTTATTCCCATTCAGTTTTCTCCAGCATCTAGCCTATCTATTTTTTCCTTTCTTAGTAAAATGTATCTTATTGGGCCACTAATTTAAATTCAAGAAGGCCTTGTTTTGTGTGAACTCAAAGATTTGTAGCATCTAGTAACAACCTGTACTTATGAAAATACTCTATTCACTGAACATTTTGAGGACTTTCACCTAATTGGAGCAGTGACTAAAAAAAAAAAAGGGAAGTTTAATGCCTTCTAGATGGTTTGAGGAAGAGCTAGAATGAGAAACAAAATTCTGAACTCAAAATGTAAAACAAAAAAGGAATGTTAAGAGAAAATAAGGGAGATGTCAAAGATTGAGTTAAAAGTCAAAAAAGAACTACAAAGAATGTTATATATCATTTAGCCCAGTCTTAATATTTTCCAGATGAAAAACTTGAGGTCAAGTGACTTACTGAAGGTCTGTGACACAGCAAGTGTCAGAACAAGGATAAGAATCTATGAAACTATCTTTCACTGAGGTAAGTGCACTTGCACCCAAGTCTCTCTAGTTTCAGGGTGAGATAGCAAGGCCAGCTTATTGCCTCCAGGATGAGGTCTTCTTTCCACTCAGAATCGGCTATCAAGATCTGAATTCCCCATGTGACTATAGTAGATATTTGTAAGACCAGGCTATGAACAAAAAAAGTTAATGTTTTCTTAAAATGAAATCTCTACATTAATAATCTTTCTTTTCAATTTATTTTGTAACTACTAAAGTAGTCTCTCTCTCTCTCTCTCTCTCTCTCTCTCTCTCTCTCTCTCTCTCTGTTCTTTCTCTCTCTCTGTTTCTCTCTCTCTGCAACTTCTCTCTCTATTTATTTCACCACATCATTGATTCCTCTATGCTTAAGGAAAATTAAGAAAGCTTGGGTTTTCCTCATCCACTCTGATTCAGTGTCTACTATTTAATAAGGCAAAATGTAAAGAAACCTTTTTTCTTCTTCCTCCCCTTGGGTGCATGGTTCACAATCTTGAAAGTCAGCTTGTCTGATTTTCCTTGGGGGATGGTACTACACTAATGAGCACTCAGGTATAATTCATTGCAAGAAGTTTTGCAGGTGGAAACTGTTTGTTACTTATGGTAAAAATGAGTGTACTATATACCACTGCAAAATGATTTATTACAATTTTCTGCAATACCAGCAAAATGGTCCAAACTTGCCAATTTTGCTTTATGTGCAAAACTTTTCACAGAAGTAGCTAGCTCTGTGCTTAATATTAATAATGGGAGAATCACCAAGAGTTTATAGGTTTTGATTATATAAGTCCCTAAAATTTGGGGTGCTCTTAGAAAGAATCCTTTTGAGGTAGAAAAGCAAAAGTAGCAATATTATGGTAAAATATTCTTCATATGTTTAACTTTTAAGTCATATTTGTAATTATTTAAGCAAAGATTTTCCTTCATTTAGGAGGAACCTAGAAAAGTTTGTTACAAAGGAGCTTATTAAGAGTGTTTAGGGTATATGATTGATTGATTTCATATAAGCATAGGGCACTTGTAAAACCCTTTTTTTTGTAAAGATAATTTTTGGTGCCAGTTACAAATAATAACAAATTTCTACATGCTTCCCCAAGTTTTATGATTCAAATGATCTCCCTTCTCTTCTCCTGGAGATGGCAAGTGATTCAATCTGGGTTATACATGAGTTATCAAGGAAAAAAATATTTCCACATTTTTTATTTTTGTAAGAAAATAATCGTTTAAAACCAAAACCCCCAAATAAAAACTCAAATAAATTAAAGTGGAAAATCATATGCTTTGATTTGCATTCTAACTCCAACAGTTCTTTTTCTGGAGTTGGATAGCATTGTCTGTAATAAATGCCTCAGAATTATCATGTATAATCGTATTTATGAGAGCAAAGTCTATTACCGTTGATTGTTCCACAATACTGCTATTACTGTGTACAGCCTTCTCCTGGTTCTGCTTAATTCATTCTATATAAGTTCATGTAGGTCTTTCCAGGTCTTTCTGAAATCATACTGTTCATCACTTCTTACAACTCAATAATATTAGATCAGCATTATATGCCATAATTTGTTCAGCTATTCCTCAACTGATGGACTTTCCCTCAATTTCTAATTGTTTGCCATCACAAAGGGTTGTGATAAATTTTTTGTATGAGTAGGCTTACCCCTTTTAAAAAAATATCTTTGGGTTATAGACCTAGTAATGGTTTTCCTAATATTAAACCAGTTTTACATTTTTGTTATAAATCCCACCAGGTCATAGTGAATAATCCTTATGATATAATGCTGTAGTCTATTTGCTAGTATTTTGTTTAAGATTTTTGCAACAATATTTCTTAGGGAAATTTTTCTGTAATTTTCTTTCTCTGGTTTTTGTCTTAAAAAGAATTTGATAGGAATCCTTTTTGCTTATTTTGACAAGCAATTTATATAGTATTAAGAATAATTGCACTTTAAAGTTTGTAGTTCAGAGAGGGGGGACATAGCAGTTTTCCAGGCTTTGGCTGAGTTCTAATGTCAGTTAGGAGTTTAGAATCTTGGGAAAGAGTTTCAGTTGGACCTGGGACCTCGTGGAGAGAACCAGGTCCAGCTGAGCTCCTGTTTCTCTTTTCTTGAGATTAAAACCTAGCCTAGCTTGGAGTATTTTTTGATATTTATTAATTTAGATAAAACCCTTCGAATCTCCATACCCTAACTGTGAGAGTTTAGCCCTACCCTTGCAGTAATTTATCTAGAGAGGTTTTGTAGCCATCATCCTAATCCCTTTTGATTTCAAATCACCTTGGGAGCTGAGTAAAGGCAGGACCTTTTCTCTGGCTTCATTCCTGCTTCCCTTCCCCCACCTGAGGTTTCTCTCAGCAGCGGTTAGGGCTTCCTTAACCCCTTTTATCCTAACAGTCTTACCTGAGAAGACAATAAACCCCTTTATGTTTAAACCAGACCTTTTAGTTACTTTGTTAGTTAATTAGTAAGAAGGAAAGAATAAGAATAGAATCAACATACTCTGGGTTTGAAGGAAGCCGGGTATCCATCTTGAAGGAGGTGTAACTCAAAACAAGTCCCTTCCTATGAAATTAACTAAAGCATGTAGTTAATTTCAATCAGTCTATTTCCCTTAGGTATGTCTTTAACCTAAGTCCCAGTCTGTATGCCCTGCTGCTGTTTGCCTGTTTAGATTAGTCCATCCTCTCCCTGGCAATCCTGGTTACCTCAGTGTTATACTCCCTGACTTCATTCATTCTCTCATTTTCTCCTACCTCCTAAGCTGCCATCCTTCATCATTGAACCTTCCTTATCCACTATATTGCCTTAACTTCCATATTACCTAGTATATTCACTTGAATACCTTCAGCGTTGGATCCCTTGCTTTGTCTTAGTCCCTGATCCTACCAGCTATTACTCCTAGCTTCAGACTCATAATATATCCTCAACCTCCCTATTACATCCCACCTGCAACCCATATTACCTATCTTCCAAGTACCTGATATTATCCTTCCAAAATCCCCTTTAACAAGTTTAAAGAATTCACTTGTGAATCCATGTGACCCTGTAGATTTATTCCTAGGGAGTTCATTGATGACCTGTTCAATTTCTATTTGTGAGGTGGATTTATCTAAGCATTCTATTTCCTCTATTGTTAATATGATTAATTTATATGGTGTAGATATTGATCCATTTCACCTAGATTATCAGATTTATTGTGTCAAAATAGCTCCTAATGATAGCTTTGATTTCCTCTTCATTGTTGGGGAATTCCTCCTATTCATTTTGGTACTGATAATTTGATTTTCTTCTTTACTTTTTTGAATCAAATTAACCAATAATCTGTCTATTTTATTTGTTTTTTCATCAAACCAACTCTTGTATTGTCTCCTTGGCCTGGGAACTCTTAAATTTAATTATAATATTCCTTGGAGTTGTCATTTAGGTATTTATCTCAAGAGATAATCTCTGGATTCTTTCAATTTCTATGTTATCCTCTTGTTCATGCATATCATGGTAGTTTTATTTGATAATTTTTTTGTAATATTATATGTAGGCTTTTTTTTCTTAACATATCTTTCAGGTAGTCCAGTAATTCTTAGATTGTCTCTCCTGAACTATTTTCCATCTCACTTGTTCTTCCAATGAGATATATTAACTTCTATTTACTTATTCTTCTATTTATTCTTTCAATTTTTTAAAAATCATTTCTTGATGTCTCCTGAAGACATCACCTTCTATTTCCCCAATTTAAATTTTTAAAGAAGAATTTTCTTCCATGAGCTTTAGAATCTTCTTTTTTCCATTCATATTGAGCAATGGTTTATCTTTTTTAGTGTTTTCTTGTAAAACCAATATGGAAATAAGGGTTAAGTGATAATATATGTATAACTCAGTAGAATTGCTGTCATCTCTGGGAGGAGGAAGGGAAGAGGTGAGGGAGAAAACATGAATCATATAACCTTGGAAAAATACTTAAAAACAAACAAACTTAATTAAAAATAAATAAATGAAAACAAAAAAAAACCTTGAAAGTATGTTTTAAATGTATTTTTCCTTAAAATAATAAGAAGCATATACTTGAAACCATCAGCAAACCTTATCTGTAATGGGATAAATTGGAACCTTTCCCAAAATATCAGAAGTTAAACAAAGATGCCCAGTAACAACAATGTTATTTATTATTTTCCTGGAAATTCAAGCAATAGCAGTAAAAGAAAAAATAAATTAAAGGAATTGGAATGGGCATAAAGGCAATAAAAGGATTTCTTTTTACAGATATTATGTTGATTTATGGGGGAAAAATCCTAGATCCAATTAAAAAATTGATTAAAATATCAGTAATTTTAACAAAGTACTAGGAATTAAAATAAATACACAGGGAAATAATGTGAAATGGGAAAATATTCAAAATAAAAATTTTAAAAGATAAAATAAAATAAACTCACATTAATCATCAGCATTTCTACCTCTTACTAATAATGTTCTTCAGAAGAAATAGTAAGTGATAATCTATTAAAATTAAGAATATATACCTAGTATATAATGCAAAAACAAACCCAGAAACCATTTAAACATAATTGTAAAACACTTTTTTATAGAAATGAACTCAAACTTATATAATTAGATAAGTATTCATTTTTCATAGGTGGGTAGAGCCAATATAACCTAATCTACTTATTCAATACCATCCCAATTAAATTATCTTCCAGCATATTTTAAAATAAATATAGCCATTTCTTGAAGGAAAACAATAAGCTGAGGGTTAGGTGGGGTGGGGTGTTGAATTTATACACAGGTTTTCAGGTAGAAGTCTCATATCTAAAATATATAGGAAACTGTGAAATCTTTAAAATATGAGCCATTCTCCAATTGATAAATGATCAAAAAATATGAAGTTTTTGGATGAAGAAATCAAAGCATATGTAATAATATGAAAAAATGGTGTAATTCATTATTGATTAGAGTAATGTAAATCAAAACAACTCTAAGGTATCACCTAACACCTATCAGACTGGCTAAATTCATAAAAAGGAAAAAAATGAGAAATGTTGAAGAGGTTGTGGAAAAATAAAGACACTAATGCATTTTTGGTGAAACTATGTGTTCATCCAATCATTCTGGAAAACAATCTGGAATTTTACTCAAAGAATTCTAAAACTGTTTATATAGTTTGACCTTTGACTACTATAAGGCTTATTTCTGAAGTAAATCAAAGAAACAGAAAAATAAGTTGTATATTCTAACAAATTTATAGTAGCTCTTTTTGCATTGGCAAAGGTCTGGAAACTGAAGAGATGTCCATCAGTTAGGGATTGGTAAATAAGTTGTGGTATATGTTTGTAATGGAGTATGATTATGTTGTAGGAAATGACAAATAAGATGATCACAAAAATTCCTGGAAAGACTCATAAAAAATAATGCAAAATGAAGTGAACAGAACCAAAAAAGAATACATAACAACTGTAATATGTGATAATCAATTGTGAACGACAACTATTATCAATAAGGTAAGTATCCAGGACAACTGCAAGGGAATAGAAGGAGTAGACTCAATCCAAAACTCAGGTTGAATATACCATTCTTCCTTTTATTTCCTCCAATATCTGTTTTATTTTTTTCTCTAGTGTAAGCAACATGTGTCTTGTTTTATAACATGAGAAACAGGAAATCATGTATTGTATGATAGGATAAACTATATACACTTTATATCATATTACCTGAATTCAAAAGAAAGTTTTGAGGAAGGGAAATTTGTTTTTAAATTTATTAGTTTTTAAGAGAAGAGGAGGGTTTTGAAAAGAAGTAATTAATGATAATCATATTAAAAAAGAAAGAAAAGAACATTGATGAATCATTTTAAAATACAAATAAGAGAGTAATATAAAATGTAGAATAGGACCCATATAAATAGAGTACTGTTGAAACTACTCTATTAAATTTGAAATGCATAGAATTAAATAGTTGTATGTAATAGAGATTCATAATTTCATATGTGATCCTCTTTTCTTTTCTTTGAATGTGGAAATATTCAGATTTCTTAATGCTTTTCAAGTTCATGACAATTTGGGAGAAAATTTAAAAATGACAAATAAAATTATATCAGAAAGTAAGTTCAGAATTCCAAATAGCGTCTTTCTAAAGAAATGCTTTGTTATGTCTTTGGCTTATGAAAATATAAAACTCTTTTAAAAACAGTCATATAATCTGAGAAATATATATATCAAATAACTACTATGCAAAAAGCAAAATAATGGCCATAAAGATGAATAACATATTTTAACTAATCTCAAACAATATACAATGTACAGATATACATATATATATATATATATATA
>NC_058135.1:188026130-188070976 GCF_016433145.1 Gracilinanus agilis | reverse complement strand
TTTAAGCAATGATGAGCAGGATGTTTTCAGAAATACTTGGGAAAATATATGAATTCATGAAAAATGAGCAAGTGAACTTGAGGAAATGAAGACTAGAAAATATAATAAATGATTTGTCCATGGCCACCTAGTGTGTAAGTGGACTTAGGATGGAGCTTCTCTAACTCCAAATCTGCTACGATATAATCATTCTATCTTCACTTTTATTAGATTTGAGACTATTCACAGAAATAATCTTTGTTTTTCCACTAAATCAAACTGTAGCTATGTTGGAGGCTGAGATAACTTACTTTGAAGGCATTACCATTTTGATATTAATAGACAATATTTGTTTAAAAAATTCATTGATATTCTTGAGAATTACTTTTAAAAGTTGTTTTAAAAAAGTCTTTGGCATTTTGAAATGATTAGATGAGAAATTTAAAGACTCAGTTTGGCCATTGGCCTTCAGTAACTATGAAGTCAGTCAAACCCACTCAGTGTATAAATCATTACATGGATAGTTATTCAACATTCTGAAAATTTAGCTAAGTACCTCTATTTACAGATTATGACTTTTCTTTGCACTTATATTTCACCATCATAACCTACACACTATGTTCTATACAAATGGGATAATTACTTGTTCTCTAATTGCATCTTGTATGTTTCCAATTTTATGAAGTTCTATGCCTCTCCTTTGAGGCAGAACTTTGATGTCACCTCCTTAATGAAGCCTTTTGCAATCCTTCCTCCTAATTCCTACCATACCAATTCATGCAACTAATGTGATCTCTTCGTCATTTTTTTAAGTTCTCTGGAACGCTTATTTTCCTTATTTATTTTTCTTGATTCATGTTTCTTAATCAAGATAATATCTCCCTATTTGATTGTTAATGATGTTCCAGGAATATAAAATTTTTCATCTTTGTGACATCACTAGTGCCTTTTATAGTAACTTGCACATAGAGGAATCTTAATAGGTAATAAATACAAATATTGTACTCAATAAGTACAAATTTTGCCTCTGTTGCTCATTTTTGTGTGACCTTGGGTAAGTCAATTAGCATACCTGAGTCCCACTTTCCTTATTTGAAAAATTGGAAAATTGAAATAGATGGTCTATAAGGGTGATGGTGAACCTTTTAGAGACCATGTGCCATGTCCCACACGCTGCTAGAAAGAGGGCCAGTGAAGTGAAAAAATTGTTTTCAGCACGGTGGAGAGGAGGAATGGAATGGCTTCCCCAAGTCTCTATGCCTTTCTAGTAATGAACTCTGGTGGGTGACAGCTTATATGCCCACAGAAATGGCTCTGCATGATTTTTTAGCACATGTGCCATAAGTTCACCATCATGAGTCTATAATAACTTTTGCAACTTTAAATCTATGATATTATTTCCTGTGGTTGTTTTTAATTTTTTAAACATTTATTAATATTCATTTTTAACATGGTTACATGATTCATGCTCCTACTTTCCCCTTCACCCCCCGCTATCCCCCCACCCATGGCCAATGCACATTTCCACTTTATTAACATGTGTCCTTGATCAAGACCCATTTCCAAATTGTTGATATTTGCATTGGTGTGGTAGTTTCGAGTCTACATCCCCAGTCATGTCCGCCTCAACCCACGTATTCAAGCAATTGTTTATCTTTTATGTTTCCTCTTCTGCAGTTCTTCCTCTGAATGTGGGTAGCGTTCTTTACCATAGATCCCTCAAAATTGTCCTGGGTCATTGCATTGCTGCTGGTACAGAAGTCCATTACATTTGATTTTACCACAGTGTATCAGTCTCTGTGTACAATGTTCTTCTGGCTCTGCTCCTTTCGCTCTGCATAAGTGCCTGGAGGTCTTTCCAGTTTACCTGGAACTCCTCTAGTTTATTATTCCTTTTAGCACAATAGTATTCCATCACCAGCATATACCACAGTTTGTTCAGCCGTTCCCCAATTGAAGGGCATCCCCTCCTTTTCCAGTTCTTTGCCACCACAAAAGGTGCAGCTATAAATATTTTTGTACCAGTCTGTTTATCTATGATCTCTTTGGGGTACAAACCCAACAATGCAATGGCTGGATCAAAGGGCAGGCATTCTTTTATAGCCCTTTGAGCATAGTTCCAAATTGCCAGCCAGAATGGTTGGATCAGTTCACAACTCCACCAGCAATGCATCAATGTCACAATTTTGCCACATCCCCTCCAGCATTCATTACTCTCCCCTTCTTTCATTTTAGCCAATCTGCTAGGTGTGAGGTGGTACCTCAGAGCTGTATTGATTTGCATTTCTCTAATTATTAGAGATTTAGAACACTTTCTCATGTGTTTATTGATACTTTTGATTTCTTTGCCTGAAAATTGCCTATTCATGTCTCTTGCCCATTTATCAATTGGGGAATGGCTTGATTTTTTATACAATTGTTTTAACTCCTTGTATATTTGAGTAATTAGATCCCTGTCAGAGTTTTTTGTTATAAAGACTTTTGCCAATTTGTTGTTTCCCTTCTGATTTTGACTACATTGCTTTTGTTTGTACAAAAGCTTTTTAGCTTAATATAATCAAAACCATTTAATTTACATTTTGTAATTTTCTCTAACTCTTGCTTGGTTTTAAAATCTTTCCTTCCCCAGAGATCATACAGGTATACTATTTTGTGTTCACTTAACTTATTTATAGTTTCCCTCTTTATATTCAAGTCATTCACCCATTCTGAATTTATCTTGGTATAGGGTGTGAGCTGTTGATCTAAGCCTAATCTCTCCCATATTGTTTTCCAAATTTCCCAGCAGTTTTTGTCAAATAGTGGATTCATGTCCCAAAAGTTGGGCTCTTTGGGTTTATCATATACTGTCTTGCTGATGTCATTAACCCCAAGTCTATTCCATTGATCCTCCCTTCTATCTCTTAGCCAGTACCATATTGTTTTGATGACTGCTGCTTTATAGTATAGTTTAATATCTGGTACTGCTAGGCCCCCTTCCTTCACATTTTTTCATTATTTCCCTTGATATTCTTGATCTTTCATCATTCCAAATGAAATTTGTTATAATTTTTCCTAATTCAGTAAAGAAATTTTTTGGTAATTTGAAAGGTATGGCGCTAAATAGGTAGATTAATTTGGGTAGAATGGTCATTTTTATTATGTTAGCGTGTCCAACCCATGAGCAATTAATGGCTTTCCAATTGCTGACATACAGTTTTATTTGTTTGGGAAGTGTTTTGTAGTTGTTTTCATATAATTGCTGTGTTTGTGTTGGTAGATAGATTCCTAAGTATTTTATATTGTCTAGGGTGATTTTAAATGGTATTTCTTTTTCTACCTCTTGCTGCTGTGATGTATTGGAAATATATAGAAATGCGGATGATTTGGGTGCATTTATTTTGTAACCTGCAACTTTGCTAAAGTTGTTGATTATTTCTACAAGCTTCTTAGTTGATTCTCTAGGATTTTTTAAGTAGACCATCATATCATCTGCAAAGAGTGATAGCTTAGTCTCCTCATTGCCTATTTTGATACCTTCAATTTCTTTTTCTTCTCTAATTGCTACTGCTAGTGTTTCTAGTACTATGTTGAATAGTAGAGGTGATAATGGGCATCCTTGTTTCACACCTGATCTTATTGGGAAGGCTTCTATTTTATCCCCATTGCATATGATGCTTGTTAATGGTTTTAGGTATATGCTGTTTATTATTTTTAGGAAAGGTCCTTCTATTCCTATACTTTCCAGGGTTTTCAAAAGGAATGGATGCTGTATTTTGTCAAAGGCTTTTTCAGCATCTATTGAGATAATCATGTGATTTTTGTTTGTTAGGCTGTTGATATGGTCAATTATGTGGATGGTTTTCCTAATGTTGAACCATCCTTGCATTCCTGGTATAAATCCCACCTGATCATGATGGATGAACCTCTTGATCACTTGCTGGAGTCTCTTTGCTAATATTCTATTTAAGATTTTTGCATCTATGTTCCCGAGGGAGATTGGTCTATAGTTTTCTTTCTCTGTTTTTGATCTACCTGGCTTTGGAATCAGTACCATATTTGTGTCATACAAGGAATTTGGTAGGACTCCTTCTTTGTTTATTGTATCAAATAATTTGTATAGTATTGGGATTAGTTGCTCTTTGAATGTCTGATAGAATTCACTTGTGAATCCATCAGTTCCTGGTGATTTTTTCTTAGGGAGTTCTTTGATGGCTTGTTCAATTTCTATTTCTGATATGGGATTATTTAGGTATTCTATTTCTTCTGCTGTTAATCTAGACAATTTATATTTTTGTAAATATTTATCTATATCTCCTAAATTGTTATATTTGTTGCCATATAATTGGGTGAAATAGTTTTTAATGATTGCCTTAATTTCCCCTTCATAAAAGGTGAGGTCTCCCTTTTCATCCACATTGTTGTGGCTCCTGACTGTATTTTGTTGGGAGGGAGGGCCCACCACAATGCCTGCCTTCCAGGATTCAGTTAGCTTCAGAGTTGTACCTGAAGTTGCAGGGTTAAGGAAGGAAGTGTTTCAGCCTTTTGTTCAAATTTGTCCTTCAGAAAATCTGAAATTCAAAGTTTATTCAGGGATAAGCCTTTTTTTCAGGCAAGGATGTGGGGCTATTTTGTGACTTCTTGAGAACTGGTACAAGCCAAATCAGGCCCAGCCTCGACATCTTTTGTCCTTGGTGAAGCATGTTTTAGAGGCCTTCACCTTAGGGTTACCAGGACTTGGGGAAGAAGAACGGAATGCTCCCATTTGGAGACCCTCCATTGATTCGAGGATCTGTCCCCATCTCTGTTCCTCTTCCCCTTCCCCTTTCAAGACAATTGCACTCTGATTGATGTCACAAATGGGCATTTGTTGCATTTCAAACTTGGGGCCTTTGGGCCTTGCTTTGCCTCCATCCAGATGGATCTGTAAAATCTCAGCATAACTCAGAAACCTGAGGAAGTCTCAATCCATCACCAATATTTATTTAAAATATTAAGTGAAGTGTATTATATAGAACAGTTTATTAAATGCGTACTAGAGAGAATGTAACTGGTGTCCACCCTGCCTGGTCTCTTTGTTTAGTACTGCTGTTTAGTGAACTGAAAGTGGATGTTGGTACCAAAAACTATTTTTTTTTTACTTTTGAACAACTTTGTAAAGTGGTGGAATTAAATCTTAAGTGTACTAATTGCTGTTCTCATGTCCTAGGAAAAATATTTAAAAGGATTTCAAATACATGGTAAGGACAAGTGCTGGCAGTAGTTCTGTGGGTGGTGAAATAGCTCAGAGGCTCCAGATATGATAGACTGCAGACTCCCACAATTTCCCACTGATTCTTAGACCCACAACAAAGGTGCCTCATCTTAAAGGAACAACCTGTATGACTGGAGTCATGTCTGATAGTGGAAACAAGCCAGTGAAGGTGGGATCCTTTTAAAAAGCAGACAGGATTCAAACTAGATGTCCAGATTGAGTTGTGAGTATCTTCCGAAATAATTATCAGGCACAGATTTGAAGATAAAGGTTATATTAAAAACTAGAGAAGTTAATGAAGGTTTTAAGATAATGAAAGGAGACCCTGAATTGTTAAGTTGATGCTGCCCTTCCCCCTCCCCACAGGAGGGGATGAAGCACTTAACTGAAACTGGCACTCTTGCTATTAATAAATATCTTTACTCTAATCACTAAGTAATTATATATTAATATTAATGAAGAATAGCAATAACAAACAGGCTAACCCTATGAGTAGAAACCACTGGGTTATGCTACAATGGCAACCTCAGGTGAAACCCTACGTCTGCAGTAACAAGCAGAGTGTCTGCTCCCTTCAACCTCCACCAGATAACTGTCTCCAACCCTTCTCAACTGCCCCTCACCCAAAGTTCTCCAGGGGTTCCCCTGGAATTCTGGGTGAGGCTATGCCTGTACCTTTGCAGGGATTCCATGCTTTGCATCTTCACACAACACTTTTTTTATTAGATTGAACAGTACTTTGTCTATTTTATCTGTTTTTTGAAAATACCAGCTTCTAGTCTTATTTATTAATTCAATAGTTCTTTTACTTTTGATTTTATGAATTTCTCCCTTAATTTTTAGTATTTCTAATTTAGTTTTCATATGGGGATTTTTAATTTGCTCACTTTCTAGTTTTTTGAGTTGCATGCCCAATTCATTAATCTCTGCCCTCCATAATTTGTTAATATATGCACTCAAGGATATAAATTTCCGCCTGAGTACTGCCTTGGCCCACAGAGTTTGGTAGGATGTCTCATCATTGTCATTCTCTTCAATGAAATTGTTGATGGTTTCTATGATTTCTTCTTTGACTAACTGGTTTTGGAGAATCATATTGTTTAATTTCCAATTGGTTTTTGATTTGCCTGTCCAGGTGCCCTTACTAATTTTTTATTTTTATTGCATTATGATCTGAGAAGGTTACATTTAATATATCTGCTCTTTTGCATTTGTTTGCGATGTTTCTATGCCCTATAACATGGTCAATCTTTGTGAATGTACCATGTGCAACTGAAAAGAAGGTGTATTCCTTTTTGTCCCTATTTATTTTTCTCCACATATCAATTAAATCTAATTTTTCTAGGACTTCATTCACCTCTCTTACCTGTTTCTTATTTATTTTTTGGTTTGATTTATCCAGATCTGAAAGAGGAATATTTAGATCTCCCACTATTATGGTTTTATATCTATTTCCTTCTTGAGATCTACCAATTTCTCTTTTATGAATTTGGATGCTATGCCATTTGGTGCATACATATTGAGCACTGTAATTTCCTCATTGTGTATACTGCCTCTTATCATGATGTAATTAACTTCCATGTCTTTTTTAATCATATTTATTTTTACTTTGGCTTTGTCAGAAATCATGATTGCCACTCCTGCCTTCTTTTTCTCATTTGAGGCCCAAAAGATTTCGCTTAATCCCTTAACCTTAAACCTGTGTATGGCTACCCTCCTCATATGTGTTTCTTGTAGACAACATATGGTAGGATTTTGGTTTCTAATCCACTCTGCTATTTGCTTCTGTTTTATGAGCAAGTTCATCCCATTCACATTCAGAGTTATAATTATCAGTTGTGCATTCACTGACATTTTTGTATCCTACCCTAGTCCCACCCCTTCTTCTTACACTATTTTCTTTTAAACCAGTGGTTTGCTTTGAGCCGGTATCCCTTATCCCCTCCCTTGATTAGCTTCCCTTTCTATCCCTTCCCTTGTTATTCCCCCATTTTATTTTTAAAGGCCTAATGAATTCCCTCCCCCTTCTTCTCTCCTCCCTTTTTTGACCTCCCCACTCCCCTGCTCCCCTTGGTTTATCCCTTCTAACTTTCTCAGTAGGTTTAGATAGAGTTTTTTAAACCAATGAATAATATAGCTACTCTTCCCTCACCGGGTTGATTACACTGAGAGTAAGGTTTAAATATTACCTCTTAATGCTCTCTTCCTCTCCTTCTTATAATAGTATTTGTCCCCTCTTCTTCCCATGCCCTCTTTGTGTGTAATAGAGTATCCTATTTTTCTTATTCACTCAAGTTTCTCTTGTTGTCCTCTACTATTCACCCCCTTCTTTCCCATCCATCCCCATATCATCTTAGAACATATAGTACTCCAACCTCAAATAGAATTATTTGTATTACTATGTGGAGAAATGTTATGTATAATTCTCTGGGGTGAACTCTAATCACTGTTATAGTTTTCACTATTATAGTAATTCTTCTAATTAGAAGAAAATAATTAGATCTTATTGAAGCCCTTAAAGAGGCAAATTTAAAAAAATAAGAGTTTTCTTTCTTTCCCTTATGTTTCTTATTTACCTTTTCATGTTTCTCTTGATTTTTGTGGTTGGATATTGAACTTTCAATTTAGTCCTGGTCTTTTCTGTGCAAATACTTGGAAATCTTCTATCTTGTTGAATGCCCATACTTTCACCTGGAAGTATATAGTCACTTTTGATGGGTAGGTGATCCTTGGTTATAGACCCAGTTTTCTTGTCTTTCTGAATATCATATTCCAAGCCTTGAGGTCTTTTAGAGTGGAGGCTGCCAGATCCTGTGTGATCCTGATTGGTGCTCCTTGATATCTGAATTGTCTCTTTCTGGCTTCTTGTAAAATTTTTTTCTTTTACTTGGAAGCTCTTGAATTTGGCTATTGTATTCCTGGGGGTTGTCTTTTCAGGGTCTAGTGTAGAGGGTGATCTATGGATCTTTTCAATGTCTATATTTCCCTGTTGTTGTAGAACTTCAGGGCTGTTTTGTTTAATTATTTATTTTAGTGGGGAGTCCAAATTTCTATTAATTTCTACTTTTTCAGGGAGACCAATGATTCTCAAATTGTCTCCTCTAGACCTGTTTTCTTGACCTGTCAATTTCTCATTGAGATATTTCATGTTTCCTTCTATTTTATCAGTCTTTTGGCTTTGTTTTATTTGTTCTTTCATCTTGAGAGATCATTAGCTTCTAATTGCTCAATTCTAGCCTTTAGGGACTGGTTTTCAGCTATAATCTTTTGGTTTTCCTTTTGAATCTGGTTGTTTCTGGTCTTCAATTTAGTTGCCTCACTTTCCAATTGCAATATTCTGCCTTTTAAACTGTTATTTTCTTGCCTGATTTTGGTTTCCATTTTGCTTACCATTTCATTTGTTTTCAGAGCATCTTTCTCCCATTGGGAGTTTCTGTTTTCTAACCTTTTAATTTCCTTTTGAGCTATTTCCCACTTCTCTCATCAAATCTCTTCCATCTTTCTCGTCATCTCAGGTTTGAACTCTTCAATAGCTTGTGACCAGTTTTCATTATTTTGGGAAGGTTTGGATGTGATTGCTTGTTTGTTCTCCTCTGCTCTTTGCTCTGTTGTCTGGATTTTCTCTGTGTAAAAGATGTCGAGTATTATAGATTTCTTCTTGTTGATCTTTCTCTTCTGGTGTTTCTGGTTCTGGCTTGCCATTGTTATCCCTGTGCCTTCTTTGCTTTGTCCTCACACTCTGGGTCTGTCTGCTCTCTTTAAGCTCCTGTGGCCTCAGGTATAGTTGTTCTCTAGGTCAAGTCTCCTGGTGGTCCATTTGCTTTATCCTCTGCCTGAGGCTCCCTTAACATTCTCAGGGCACTGCTTCCACAGTTGTGCACCCATTTGCAATGGGTCCCCACTCAAGGTCCAAGCCTACACTCAGGATCCTTGTCTGAGCCTGTGTCTGCCCCTGCATCCACACCTTCACCCACGCCTGTGCTCAAGGTCTGTGTTCAAAGTCTGAGTGTTCTTTAGCCTCTTGGGGTCTTAAGTCTTGCTGCTCTCAGGAGCAGGCACTGGAGCTGCCAATGATTTAACGGGTGCCCCAAACTTGCTCTAACTATTTTGTGCTGCCTTTGCCACTATAAGGTGGTGTTGGGGGAAAGGGGGTTGCTCAGCTTGTATTTTTGTGAGAGCTATTTCACCCCTTTATAGCATGGAAATTCCCTGAACCCATGTACCTTCAATGCTGCGCCCTGTTGTGGGGTCCCTTCGTTCGTCTGTATTTGTTTTTATGTCCCCTTGAGGAGTCCTATATGTTTCAGTTAGGAGTGGTTAAGCAGCTGCTTTTTACTTTGCTGCCATCTTAACCCAGAAGCTGAATGCATTTCTCCTCCCCCATTTTCTTAAATACCTTATGTGGATTCTCTTGAATTCTGGGTTTTGGCACCAAACTCTCTCTTTAAGTCCATTTTTTTCTTGATGAATTCTTGAAAGTCCTTGATTTTATTGAATGACCATACTTTCCCCTGCAATAATATAGTTAGTTTTCCTGGATAGTTGATTCTTGGTTGTATACCCAGTTCTCTTACTTTCCGGAATATTGTGTTCCATGCCATCTGGTCCTTCAATGTAGATGCAGTCAGATCCTGTGTTATCCTAACTGTGGTTCTATGATATCTGAATGACTTCTTTTTAGCAGCTTCTAATATTTTTTCCTTGCTCTGGTAGTTTTTCAATTTGGCTATAATATTCCAGGAAGTTGTTAGTTGTGGATTAAATGTAGGAGGTAATAGGTGGATTCTTTCAATTTCCACTTTTCCCTCTTGTTCAAGAACTTCTGGACAATTTTCTCTGATAATTTCTTGTAAGATACTATTTAAACTTTTTCTTTTATCATAATGTTCTGCTAAACCAATATTTCTTAAGTTGTCTCTTCTAGCTCTGTTCTACATATCTTTGGTTGAATCAATGAGGTGTTTTATATTCTCCCCAAATTTTTCATTTTTTAAATTTTGTTCAATATATTATTGCTGCCTAGTGAAGTCATTTGCTTCTAGTTGTTGAGTTCTATTTTTTAAAGACTGAATTTCATCCCTAGCTTTTTGGTCTTCCTTCTCCTTCTGGTCTGATTTTCTTTGTAGATCATTTTTTGCCTTCTTTGCTTCATTTTCAAGCTGGCCAATTCTAGTTTTTAAGACTTTATTTTCTTGTATTAGTTTATGTATTTCCTTTTTCAAATTGTCTTCAGCTTCTCTTGCCTCTCTTGCTTGCTTTTTGAGTTCCTGAAGTTCTTGAGTTAATTGAATTTTGAGATCTTCCAAAGCCAGTGTCCAGTACTACTTCCTCTTCCTCTATTTCTATTTCATTGGCTCTCTTTTCACTTCCTTAAAAGAAGCTTTCAATTGTCATTTCTTCTCTCTTTTTCTGTTGCCTACTCATATTTTTTTCCTTCCTTGTTCTGGCAGTTTGAGCAGATGTATTTAATGATCTTTGATGAAAGATCTTCTCCCTGCTAGCAATGAGGTTTGTAGTTACTTTCTCTGCCCTCTGAAGACTTCTTGCCTGTCCAATTGTTGGGATTAATCCTGTATTTATTGGATTAATTTTACTGCTTAATCTGCCCTTTGGCTAAAACCTGGAGAGGAGTGAAAAACAAACAAACAAACAAACAAACAAAAAGCCATGGTGGGACAGGAAGGAGCATTTTTGTTGAACTGAGCTCTCCAGCAGTGGGGTATCCCTGCACTGTCCTTGTGTTTGGTCTGGTTTTCTTTCCTCTTGAAGCCCTGCTTCTCTATCTCGGTATGAGGAAGCTAAGCTGTCTTCAGTCTGGGGTTTAGCTCTATCTAAGCCACTATATTCTGGGCATTTTTGCTGTGTTTCTCTGGTTTTCTCCTCCAATCACCTCTCTGGTGCCTGTGTTTAACTCCACGACTCCAGTGCCAGCAAGGCCCTCTCTCCTGGCCAGTGTGTCCACTTGCCCTGAGGTTTCCCAGGCTGCTGGACACTCCGCACAGCAAGTGGGGGCGGTGTCCTGGGATTTCCCTTCTACACACTCTGACCCAAAGTTCAAGAATTGAAGCTTTTTTCTTGGTGTACCCCTTTAGTTGTGCTGCAGTAGGGTTCCCCCTGCTCTGTCCTGTTATTAGATTTGGTCCTCTTTCTTCTCAAAGCGCATTGTTTTCTATCTTGTTGTGTAAGGATGAGGAGGTTTTAAGATTCACTCCCTCTAAGCTGCCATCTTCCCAGAAATCGTCGACATATTACTTTTTAGATGTAACAATTTAATTACATATTGGTATGAGCTGATAAAATGCCAAGTAATTATGCTAGTATGTCATCTAGTTCATGACTGACTATATAACATTGCTTTTTGTTTTAAATAACTAACTTTTTATGTTATAGAAGATTAAGAACATTTCCTGAATTTGCCTGTTATAAGATAGGATATCATTATTTTTCTAAAATATACATAAATTATGCTTTGGATCAATTTTTTTCTTTTTTATATCATAACACAATTTTATTTTCAGGTTACATGTCAATAAAATTTTTCCAATATTTTTTCTGATATTTTGCAATCTATGTTCTCTCTCTCTTATCCCTTATTGCTCCCCAAGAATACAGATGATATAATGTAGGTTATACATATATTATCATATAGCACATATTTCCATGTTTGTCATGTTGCAAAAGAATATACATATTGCTTTAACTAAAGAAACATTCATGGAGGAAATATGGGGGAAATGGCATCCTTAAATTTTCATTCAGAATCATTCTGTTCCTTCTATGTTGGTGGATGGCATCTTCCTGTATCCTTGGCTTGTTAATAACAATTGATCACAGTTGATGATTAGACATTATTGTTGTTACTCTATACCATGTTCTCTTGGTGCTGCTCACTTCACTTTGCATCACTTCATATAAGTCTTTTTAGGCTTTTTGTGATTAACCTCTACTATGTCTTATGGCACGATAGTATTTACTCTTATAAGCTTATACCCTTGTAAGCTTGTTCACTTGTTCAGCCATTCGTCACTTGATGATTATCTCTTCTGTTTCCAGATCTTTGTCATGACAAAAAAAGCTGCTAGAAATATTGTTGTGTAGATATGTCTTTTCCCCTACCTTTAATGTCTCTAGGTTATAGACCTAGTAGTGTTATTTCTAGATCAAAGTATATACTCAGATACGATGGCCCTTTGGGCATGGCTCTAGATTGTTCTCCAGAATGGTTATATCAGCTCATACCTCCTTTAATAGTGTTTTAGTATCCTAACTTCAAAATGTTCTCCAACATTTATCATTTTCCTTTTTTGTCATGTTAGCCATCCTGATGGTGTGAGGTGGCATTCCATAGCTATTTTATTATGCATTTCACTAATCAATAGTGATTTTGGAATATTTTTATATTTTTAAAGATAGTCTTAATTTCTTTATCTGAGAATTGCTATTCCTATCTGTTGACCATTTTTCAGTAGAGAAATGCTTTTTATTCACAAAAATTGACTTTGATTTCTATATATTTGAGAAATGATGCCTTTGTAAAAGAGACTTGCTATAAAGATATTTCGTAGTTTGTCTTTTTGCCTTTAAATGTTGATTGCAATACTTTTGTTTGTGGAGAAACTTTTCAATTTAATGTAGACTAAGTTATCTTTTATATCTCATAATGTTCTCTAGGTCTTGTTTTATTGTAAATATTTCCTTATCCAAAGGACTGAGAGGTAAATTACTTTGTGCTCCCCTAATTTATTTATATCACTCTTTCTTCCTAAGTTGGGCCTCCATTTTGATTTTATTTTTTTTTAATTTTAAACCCTTAATTTCTGTGTATTGATTTATAGGTGGAAGATTGGTAAGGGTAGGCAATGGGGGTCAAGTGACTTGCCCAGGGTCACACAGCTGGGAAGTGTCTGAGGCCAGATTTGAACCTAGGACCTCCTGTCTCTAGGCCTGGCTCTCAATCCACTGAGCTACCCAGCTGCCCCTGATTTTATTTTGATATATTTGTTTATGCCTAATTCCTGCCATATTGTTTTCTAGTTTTCCTAGCAGTTTTTGTCAAATAGTGACTTCTTCCAGAAACCTGGACCTTTGGATTTATCAAAAACTAGGTCACTGTTGTCATTTGCACAAAGCAAAATGGTGGCTATAAAGATAAATAAGATATTTTAACTAATCTCAAGCAATATACAAGCTAGAGATACACGAATATATAACAATGTTATATAATTGAGGACCCAGTCAATGCCATTGGTCCTCCATTCTATTTCTTTGCCAGTAGGAAATTGTTTGGGCGGTTATTTCTTTATAATATATTTTGAAATCTAATACAGTTAAGTCACTTCCTTCCTTTATTTTTCAGTAATTCCATTAAAAGTCTAGGTATTTTGTTCCTCTAGATGGATTTTATTATTATTTTTACTCATATGAGATAATTTTTTAGTAGTTTGGTTGGTATGGCACAGAATAAGTAAATTTAGGAAAAACATCATTTTTAATCTATTAACAGCCTATTACTGAGTAAGTAATATTTTTCCAATTGTTTAGATATGACTTTATTTGGGTGAAAAATATTTTGTAGTTGTGATTATACAGTTCCTGGGTTTGTCTTTGCAGATAGATTCCCAGGTATTTTATATTATCTACAGTTATTTTAAATGGAATTTATTTTTTCCATCTCTTACATTTGGGCTTTATTGGTAGTACAGAGAAATACTGATGATTTCATAGGTTTGTTTTATATTTTTGCAAATTTGCTAAAGTTCTTAAATGTTTGAATAAAGTTTTTGGTTGATACTCTAGGATATCTATCATATTTGGAAAAACTTATATCTTCATTTCCTCACTATCTATTCCAATTCCTCAATTTTTTCTTGTTTTATTGCTATATCTAGTATTTCTTGTGCAATACTAAATAGTAGTGGCGATAATGGGCATTTATCCTTATTACACATCATGTTTACTTATTCTTAGTGTTGTTACTATTTTAGAAAAATCCTAGTTATCATTGTGAGAAATGTTCCATTTATTATAATATTCTCTAGTGTTTTAATAGCAATGGTGTTTTATTCTGTCAAGAACTTTTAATGTATCTATTGAAATAATCATATAATTTCTGTTGTTTTATTATTGATATGGTCAATTATGATGATAATTTCCCTAATAATGAACCATCTTCTTTTTTCAGTATAATACTTTCTTGGTCATGGTGTATGGTCCTTGTGATATGTTGCTTTATTCTTCTTCCTAGTATGTGTTATCAAAAAGTAGGTATCTTTGAGCAGGTCTCAGGGCAATTTGGATAGTGAGAAGGGATAAAGGGGATATAGGTGATTATAAGGAGATTGGAGGAGGAATGAAGGTAAGGGAAGGTATATAGGAGATAAGGGAAATGGAGTATGTAGGAGGGCAGCTAAAACAGGTTTATTTACTGAGGCTTGAGACAGAGGATACAGGGAGGAATTAGGCTAGTAAGAAGTATTTTAGAACAAGACTGTGGTTTTTTTCTTGTTACTTTCTAAAGTCCCTTGAGGGAGGAGTCAAAAGGGCTCCTCCATGCCAGTGAAACTCATGGCTGCAGGAAGTCTTGGGTAAGGACTTTCTGCCAACACGGATGCCCTCAGATCCCTCAAGAAATAAAAGAAAATGAATCCTTCCCTCTTTAGCCCTTGCCTTAATCGTCAATACAATGATTCACCAGAAGCTTTGAGTAGGTAACAAAGGGGATTTATTAATATTAAGTTAATCGGAGGGAAAGAGGTTCAGGTTTTTGTAATTGCTGCTAGGGAGAGGGATGATGGTGGGAGATGGGTCTCAGGAGAGGTTTAGGCTGAGAGAGCCTGTTCTCTCAGTCAGGAAGATTTGATTGCTCTAAAGTAAAGTATTTATCAAATCACTAAACTAGGGGTGACTTATTTGAGGATGCCTTACTTGCCTACAAAAACTAAATCCACAATGTTCAATCACCAAGCCCTCCCTTCCTCCCAGGGCTCAAAGGGAAATTCTGGGGAAAGGGAGGGATGTAAATGAAGAGAGATCAGGGAGAGGTCCAGAGAAATCAGATAGGTCTAAATTTCCTTAAGACAAATAAGCACAGAGGCTTAAGCCAAAGCCAAGCCGAAAAGCTGAAACCAATAGGCTAAGCCAAAGCTCAAAAAGCAAAAGCCTCTAGCCAAAGCAAAAGCCAGAAGGCAAAAGCCCCATCAGTTGGAACTTAAGCGCTATTTATAGCCTCTGGCTTCCAACAATCTTTCTGAAGATTCTAAATCCTCTAACTGCCTTTTGTGACCATTTTAAATTGCAGAAGCAAAAAGTTTCTGTTAGCCACCTTGCATTACATATGTTGTTTAAAAGTTTTACATCTCTACATATTAGGGATATTGGTTTGTAATTTTATTTAAATTTCTTTAAATGACTCTCTATATCATTTAGATGATTAGATTTATTTATATAATTTATATACATATATGTATATATTTATATAATTGGGTAAAATAAGTCCTCACATTTGCTTTAATTTCATTTTCATTAGCTATAATCTTATACTATTCATTTTTAATACTCATAATTTGATTTTCTTATTTATTTTTTATCAATAATCAATAATTTATTTAGTTTGTTGATTTTTTATAAAATAGCCCCTTGTCATATTTCAATGGTTTTCTTTTGATTTTACAAATCTTTCTCTTGATTTTCAGGAATTCTAATTTGGTGTTAAATTGCTTTATAATTGTTCTTTTTTTAATTTTGTTTTGTTTTTAGTTGTATATTCAATTCATCGAAATGTTCTTTCTTTGCTTTGTTGACAATATGTATGTATATATATATGCATATATATATATATGTATATATATATATATGTAGAGAGGGTATCTCTTAAGTATTACTTTTCCTGTATCTTCAAAATTTTGGTATGTTGTCTCTTTATTGTAATTTACTTTAATGAAATTATTGATTGTTTCTATGATTTATTCTTTGACTCATTCATTCTTAAAATACAATTATTTTGTTTCCAATTAATTTTTGGCCTTTTTTTCTCCAGCCCTTTGTTCAGTAAAATTTTATTGTATTATTATTTGAAAATGAAGCATTTTGTATTTCTGCTTTTCTGTATTTGGTTGTGAGGATTTTATGACATATATGATCAATTTTATGAAGGTGCCATGTACTACAGAGAAAAAAATAAATTCTTTCCTATTCCTATTCCTTCCCCCCACTCCCAGAAGTCAAACAAGTTTAACTTTTCTAAGATTCTATTCAACTCCTTAATTTCTTTTTTGTTTTCTTTTTGTTTTGATTTATGTAATTTTGAAAGGGGAAGGTTAGTGTTCCTAGTAATAGGGACATTTATGTCCATTTCATTTGTAACTCCTCTAGTTTCTTCTTTAGGAATTTAGATGTTATGCCATTTGGTTCATATATGTTTAATGATTCTATTATTTCATTGTCTATGGTTCATTTTATCAATTTGAAATTTCCTTCTTTCTTTTAATTAATTTTCAATTTTGCCATGTTTGAGATCATAATTGCTACCCCTGATTTTTTTTAACTTTAGCTTTACATTTTCTGTCTGTATGTCTTCCCAGTTTAAATGAGTTTCTTATAGATAATACATTGTGGAATTCTGGCTTTAAACCCACTCTACTATTCTCTTTTGTTTCATGGGTGAGTTTATCCCATTCACATTCAGAGTTATGATTAGTAAATGTGTTTTTCCTCTACATCTTATTTTTACCTTATTTATTCTTCTCTTTTTCTCCTTTGACACTTTCTTGTTCAAAAATATTTTTGCTTCTCTTTACTGACTTCCAAAATTACACCCTCCCTTCTCTTCTTATATACTTGCTGGGTAAGATAGAATTCTATACTTAACAGGCTATGAATGTTATCTAAACTATTTGCCAATTGACTAGATGGTGATATTACCCCTGAAAATACCTTACTTACATTAAGACAAGAAGCTAAGCCAACTCCAAGAGCCACTTGACAAAAAATCAAAACCTACTTCCACAGAAGGTATCAATGAAATCTTAATGCAAATGGAAACATATGTACATATCTTTATTTCCTTCATGAATTTTTCTCTAGTGTAAGCAATATGTGTCTTCTTTTACAGCATAATGAACATGGAATTTGTATTATATGATAACATGCAAACCTTTTATCATGTTCCCTTCTTTCTTAGAGATCAGGAGGGATGAGAGAAAGAGAACATGGATTGCAAAATATGACAAAATGAATATTAAGAAATTGTATTGCCATGTAATCTGCTAAAAATAAATTTATTAAAAAAAAACCTACACAGAACATTAACTCCCAAATCTACCAGAGGGATATACCTAAAGAAAACTTTATAAGGACTTCATTAATGGAAGAAAATATTACTAGTAATTAAAATCTTTAAGTTACACATGTTCCAGAGTGTATCCTATATCATCTTCTATATGCTTACAATTCTTTTTATTTTATTTTATTTTATTTTTTAAACCCTTAACTTCTGTGTATTGGCTCCTAGGTGGAAGAGTGGTAAGGGTGGGCAACGGGGGTCAACTGACTTGCCCAGAGTCACACAGCTGGGAAGTGTCTGAGGCCAGATTTGAACCTAGGACCTCCCATCTCTAGGCCTGACTCTCAATCCACTGAGCTACCCAGCTGTCCCAGTATGCTTACCATTCTTATTATGTTGATGGCTACAGAAAAACACATATATTATTTTCCTTTGACTTTTCAACAAACATCAAACCCCCAATAGTAGTTACTTATTTGCACTAAGTAATAATGGATTGTTTAGAATGAAGTCGGTCATGTTTACCTTACATTCAGATACCATAGTAAAAATTCCCTTTATAATTAAATAAACCAAAATAAGAACTGTGCAATCATTGTTTCTGGTTCTGCTCTCTAGGACCAAGAAAGATAAGCCTACTTTCTTCTGTATGACTTTTCAAATAAATAATATTTGAATACTTTCATATAAATTCTCAAAGTCTACAATACCTGCCTCCTCTAATCCTTAGTTTTGTCTTCTATAAGATAAATTTATGATAAAAAATATCTTAACCAAATCTATACACCATCTGACTCCTATGAACAGAAGGTCATTCTGTCCTATGTGATCTGGGAGCAATTAATTTTATTCTCTAGTGTTCAATTTTCTCTCCCCAAAATGAGAAGTTTGAATTAGGTGATTTCCAGAGTTCCTTCTAGATAAATAATTATGTAGCACACATATTATTCAATCCTCAATTTTACTCTCAGTCCTCCTTGCCCACTAAGACTCAGTTCTTAATTCTTCCTCACAAGAATTTAACACCTTAGTCAAACCAAAGCATTTATGATTCCCCCCTAACCTTGCTAATACTGGACCCTCTGATTTTTAATGCTATTTTTGATTTATTCAAATTTGTTAACCTAAATGTCTGTTTTCATAATAGTTCCACCCCCCTTATTATTACAGTCAGTGATAAACTACCTTTTAAATGTAATATTATTTCAGCTCTATACTATATTTTCCAGATTAGATTCTGCACTTTGCAGGGAAGAGGTGTTCACACTCTCAGGTAGGTCTTCTAAGGTAAGTAGTACTAATATCAAGAAATTATCTAGGTCCTCATTCACTCAAAGAGGCCAAAGAGCCTCTTTCTTTGCATTTCATTTGCTAGTTAGACACAACAAAAATCAATGTAGAATAATGAATTTAATGAAGTAACAGGGTCTCAAGAGCAGTAATAAAAAGTCCCCTCTATACCTAAGATAATTTGCCCATTAAAAATAAATGCCTGGGATCAGCTAGATGGGCTCAGTAAAGAGCCAGATATAGAGATAGAAGGTCCTGGGTTTGAATCTAATTTTAAATACTTCCTAACTGTGTGACCATGACCAAGTCACGTAATCTCAATTGCCTAGCCTTTACCAATCTTCTGCCTTAAAGCCAGTATTAGTATTGATTCCAATTGAAGGTAAGGATTTTTTAAAATGCATGCATGCATGCATAGTAGAATATCATTTCTAATTTTTTTGGTAATGTCATCACATTGTTGCTACTGTTCTCACATCATTACTTGTGGGTAATACGCCCAGATGATATTGATTGGTTACTACTGGAAGTGCTATGTTGGGCATGATATTGCAGGCCTTTATTAGCAGTTTCTGATTTCATATGAATCAGAAGACAAGTTAAGTCTTCTGTAGATGAGAGAATAAATTCTTTCACTTCTATGTTTTCCTAAAGTCTTTATACTTTAACTTCCCTTATACCAAATTATAATCCTTCAAAAGTCATTTCAGGAAGGCCTTTCAACAAATTATAGAAAGTTCTCTCTAGTTTGATACATGATTTTCCTCAAACCTTCAATATTCTTTAGGTCTCCCTTAAAATTAATCAGAGGGGCAGCTATGTAATTCAGTGAATATAGAGTCAAACTTAAAATGGGAAATTTAGGGTAATAATCTGGCCTCAATTCCCAGCTGTGTATGACCCTGGACAAGTAATTTAACCATCATTGCCTAGCCCTTATAAGTTTTCTGTCTTAGAACCAAGACATGGTAAGAGAGAAAGTAAGGGTTTTAAAAAAAGGTAAATGGGAAAGAGGGGAGAAGAATAAACACCTCAAATTGAGTCACAAGAAAAAATAATACCTAACCTTTATTCTCCATTTCAAATGATTTTAATTCAAATTATCTACCTCTGTGCCTAGCTAGATACTACTAGGCTAAAGCCACAGGATTTGTCCATTTTTATCAGTCTCTTTCCTTTAAGTACTTTTGTGTTTTTCGTTAGGTTTATTGCTCTGATATTGCCTATCTCCTCAATAGGGAAACTAGCATCTCAATGCTTTAATTGCACTCTCATTTCATATTCCTGAAGAATAAATCTTTTTGGCTTTTGTGTAGGGGGTCCTCTCCAGAAAAGGAGAGGAAGTATAAGAGCCAAATGTAACAAGGAACTTCTGGGACAAGATGGAGGACACATTAAATGAAAGGAATGTTGGTTGAAGACCTTGGAATGTGTCCTGGGTGGCTTGAGCCAGGGCCAGAAGACAGTTGGAACCACCCTATAAATACTCAGGGGCAACAGCACACTTGGTCTCATTTGGAGAATTTCTTGGGAGGAGGGTGGATTGGAGGCAATGTAGGCCTAGATCTGCAATCCAGTATCCATATCTAGTTGCCATAAGAAATCAATACCTGCTAATTAATAGAGCTGAGAGAAACATCATCACAGCCAACAAGAAGAATATCACTAACCTTCTCTATCCTTTGGCATGTGCCATGGCCTGGCTAAGCCAGGGATTGTTAGAGAGATTTCTTAGGTAATAGGCTTCAGCCTATTACCAAATCCATCATCCAATTGATTCAATTCACTTTTGTTTATTTAGATTTAGCTTAATATTTCCTGCACTCATTATCCTACTTCCTCGTTCCTAACCCCTTGTTAAGTAAGAAATAAATCCTGTAAATAAGTTCAAACCAAAGATTGGAGTACCTTTCCTAATTAGTGAAACTAAAGTTCGTAGGAAGGGGAATTTGTTTCATGCAATCAGAATCTTAGTGTTAATCATATTGGCATATTAATACAAGCCCATATGAATAACAAACCCAACCCCAAGTCAAGAGCTAGAAAAGTTGGCAACATACACACAACTTCTCATTGGTTACTTGCTTGAGGTACTGTTAAAGGAGGTAAGTGACAGACTCAGTCCAGTAGAGTTTTTCTGGCTGAGAGAGGCACAGACCTTCTATTATCAAAACTAGAAAGCTCAGTGTTTCTCCATTACCCTTTTTTTAACACAACCAGAATAAAAATATCATCTAAATAATGAAGAACTAGTTCTATTTTCATATTTAAAGGAGAATTCTAAGCAGCATTTCAAAAAGTTACAGAGAGACATTTAAGTATATCAGTAAGTAACTTTGATCTTCAAAAAGAGAATAAAATTATGATTAAGTTAGGAACTGTCAGATTAAGGAGTTAAGTACAAGAAAGGCCTATAGGAGTAAAAATAGGTATAGGGGTTGTGAATTTGATTCAATATATATTTAAGGACCAGGAAAATATTAAAGTGATATAAAAATGTGGTCATTATTATTGAGTATTACCTATGGAGGAAGATTGCCATATTCCTAGAATATGGTGGCAGACTATTTGGGACCCAGTGTTGGGAGCAAGTCTATGAGGGCACCTAAAAGTTACATTAACTGAAGTGTATGTTGGGAGCTATCTGAAAGAGATAGCTAAATGACAAGAAAGACTCTATTAGGAATAGGTCAGTTCCTCTACACCATGAAATTCTGTACCAGATAACAATCTGGAATAAAAGATGATTTTAAAAACCAGCAGATTATTTCAAAAATAGATATTGTATTTATCTCTTACATCTGATCTCACCTTTGCCATTTTCCTTCCACTCTCTCTCAGGGATCCTACATTCTCTTGCTTATACTGAATGGAGGGATGATATAACACATTAATGAATAAGTATCTACAAAATAAGTATGGCAGTTTGTGCATAGGCACAAGTAGTTGAGGCATCATGAATGGCTTTAGGAGGAGGTGGTCCTTGAATTGAGTCTTGGATAGATTTTAGGCATTTTAAGAGAGGTGTCAGAGTGCAGCCAAGATGGTAGAGAAGGTTCAGGGACCCCCTTGACCTCTACCTAATTACAAATAACTACATGACAAATTACAAACATCAACTACAAACGACTCTGACATGATGACCAAAATGAATTCTGGAGTGGCAAAAAATGCAAAGGCAAGAAGGAAAACACATTTTCTGGCCCAAATATTTAGAAAGTCCTTAGGGTGATCTATCACACCACAGTGGAAGTGGGTTATTGACCAATCAACTAAGTTAGGCTGACCTCAGCAAGCAGTCTAGGACTTGGCAATATCAAAGGTCTCCAGTGTTCTAAGCTACAGATGGTAAGGATCTCAGACAATTTGTCAAAAGGATATCACAGGGGTCGTTTTGCTGGTTCTAGGTTCAGAATTCTGTTGTACTGCCCATATGCAGGTCCTTGTCCAAGTAGAAGTTCCATAGGAAGGAGGAACACTAGCACACAACAGCCTTTGTGATAATGGGAAAAAAAGGACCTATTTCACAGTTCCAAGGCATAAAAGAGAGTTTGTGGTTGCTCAGAGACCAGGAACCACAGTACAAGCTGAGAGGGCACTAAACAAACACTCCTCTCCTTATATCATACCATCTAAGAATAACTGAAAACTTATTTATCCCTAGAGCTAACTATGAAGGCAAATACACAAAGTTTGTGTATTTAAGTTTGGGACATTGCCCCCTTTACCAAAGCATTGGAGCACATTGTAAAAGTTTTTAAGTTGAAGCACAAGAAAAAGGCTTGAAAATTAGCAACCAACAACAACAAAAGAAGGAACAACATAAAGTTATTTTGGTGACAAATCCAAAGCACAAATTCAGAAAAAGAAAACAAAATCAATGCTTCTGGATCCAAAGCATCCTAAAATTATATCAGTTTCTCTCAAGCCCAAAAAGGAACTACTTGAAAAACTTAAAATGTATTTTGAAAAACAAATAATAGAAGCAGAAGAAAACTTTGGAAAAAGAAATGGGAGTATTCAGGAAAAATAATTTTAAAAAGACTCAACTGATTTTGAAAGAAGATACAAAAACATTAAAGAAAATAATATGTTAAAAATGGGCCAATAAGTAAGAGATACAAAAATCCACGGAAGCTAAAATCCTTAAATTTTTAAAGAAATCCTTAAAAAGCAGAATCAGCTAACTGCAAAATGATAAACAAAAATTACCTTAATATAACCACTTAAAAAGAAGAATTGGCCACATGGAAAAAGAAGGAAAACAATTTACTGAGGGAAAAAAAAACATTAAAAAGTAGAATTAGCCAAATGGAAAAGAAAGTAAAAATCTCATTAAATAAAATGATTTCCTAAAAATTAGAATCAGGCAAGTGAAAGCTAAAGGTTCCATGATTTATCAAGGAAAACTAGAGTCAATAGAATGGGGAAAAGATCAAGGAAATGTAAAATAGCTCATTGGAAAAACAACTGATCTAGGGGGAAAAAAAGAACTGGGAGAGTTAATCTAAAATTATTGTATTATATTGTATTAGCTGAAAGTTGTGATAGAAAAAATTATAAGAAAAACTGATATGATATTATAGAACCAAAGAGAAAAAAAACTTTCAGTAATATTGTAGCCAAATTCCAGAACTCTCATGTCTAGGAGAAAATATTGCAATAAGTCAAAAACAAAATTTCAAATCATGAAAACAGTCAGTGGTTTTAAACACGAAATTTAATAGCTTCTACATTAAAGGACTGTAGGACCTGCAATGTCATATTCTATAGGGCATAAGAATTAGGATCACACAAAGAATCTTCTACTCAGCAAAACAGTATAATCCATCAAGGGAAAAAATGAATATTCACTGAAATGAAGGCATTTTAAACATTCCTGATGAAAAGACCAGAGCTAAAAAGAAAAGTTGGCTCTTCAAATAAGACTCAAGAGAAAAACATGTAAACAGAAAAAGTAAAAAGGTAAACAAAAAATATTCAAAGGACATAAAAGCAGTCCTCTCAGGATGGAGGGCTAGACCTAGAAATAGGAGATCCTTTGTCCAAATCTGGCCTCATTCACTAACTGTGTGACCCTAAATAAATCACATAACCCCTATTTTCTAGCCCTTAATTCTCTTCTGCCTTGGAATTGATAATTATTTTAAATTCTAATACAGAAAGTAAGAGCTTTTTTAAGAAAGAGATTTAGTAAGATTAAATTGTTTATATCCCTACATGGAAAGATAATACTGTAATAATGGGAAAAATTAGATATTATATAAATATATATTTTAAGGTGTGGTCACTGGGAATCAATAATTCAGATCGATTCCATAATTAAAATAGACCCAAGTCAGGATGGGTTTTATGGTAGTTTATTTACAATTAGGAAGGTAGAAGGTAAGGCAATAGAGAGAGGGTTAAAAGGCTAATTAAACTAGGCTTCAAGCCACAAGGTCTTAGCAATCAGAGAGGCGAGAAACCTACTTGAGGTAGAGAGTCTGGAAACGCAAAGGTAGGCCCAAGGAAGTCAGCCTAACTTACCCAGGTGACAATTCAGAGGGGAAGCTGCCTGAGGCTTCAGTTGAGATCCTTCAGCAGCAAGTTCAAAGCAGGAACTGCCTCCACAGGAAGTTACCAACATACTTGAAGAGATAGCATCTTTCATCACTTCCTGGGGGTCCACCTCTAACTCAAGTGGACAAATGGCAGCCTCTACACTGTTTTGGACTGCCCAAAGGGCAGTCCCTTGTTCTTGATTTGTTACTTATTGTCATGTGTGGGTAACTCATCTCCCCTCCCCACTAAGGGAGGTGGGGATGACATTATCTCTGGTGGCTAGAGTTTTTAACTATGAATGGGCTTGAGCTAATTCCATTTACACAATACTTAAAATGTCTAAAAACTTCATAATTATTAAACAAATGGGAAAAATATACATAGTGAGCATAAGTTGAGTATTACAGGATATCTAAAAAAAACAATTAAGGTGTGAGAAAGAGGAATGTCATGAGAGAAGGGAGAAATAGAATAGGGCAAATTATCTTACCTAAATGAGACATGGATATTTTATAGTGGTAGAGAATGTTTGACATTTACTTTCACTGGAAGTGGTTTAAAGAAAAAAATAACTTACACACTGAATTGGGTACAGAAATCTAGTTTGCCCTATAGGAAAATAAGAAGGGAAAGGGATAAGAAAAGAAGGAAGCTGGTAGAAGAGAAGGAAAATTGGTGGAAATGGTCATCAGAAGCAAAACACCTTTGAGGAAAGACAGAATGAAAGGGGAGAGTAGGAAAGACAAGGGAAAGAATAGGTTTAAGGGTAATCATAATAGTGTGAAAAAAAAACTTTATTTATTTTTGTGCCTCTAATAAAGGTAGTTGTTTTGTGGTGACAAAAAAAATGGAAAGAGATTGAAGTCCCATCAATTGGGGAATGACTGGGTAAGTTGTGGTTTATTATTTTAATGGAATACTATTTTGCTATAAGAAATGACCAAAGAAGGATTTCAGAATAATCAGCAAAGACATAGCTAGCCCAAACTGATCAAGAATGAAATAAGCAGAACCAAAAGAACATTGTACACAGTAACAACAATGTTTTTTATAATGAAAACTGTGAATTAGTTGGCTATTCTCAACTGTACAATTATCCAAAACAGATCTAAAAGACTCATGATGAAAAATGTCACTGCTTCCAGAGAAGGAGCTGATGGAGTCTGAATCCATACCAAAACATAATTTTTTTCACATTATTAATTTTTGTTCAAGTTTCCTTGATCAAAAATGTTAATATAAAAAATGTTTTACATTAATTCACATGTTAAAGTCAATATCAGATTTCTATAGAGGAAGGTAGGGAGTAAAAGAATTTGAGTTTCATTTTTTTTTAAATGTTAAAGATGTTTTTACACATAGTTGAAAAAAATAATACTATCCTATTTAAAAAAAAGATAGTAAGAAAGGCATATAGAGATAGATGTGTTGTGTGTGAGGAACAGTAAGAGAGTTGTTTGATTAAACCAGAATACATAAAATGGATTCATGTGTAACAAGAACAGAGAGGTAGATTGAGACTAAGTTGTAAGGGGCAAAAACATAAGAGTTTATTCTTGATTGTAGATGTTATAGAGAGCCATTGAATTTTACTAAGAGGTGAAGTGACCTGGTTAGATCCATGTTTTTGATTCCTTGGCACCTGTGTGAAGGACTACCTAGAATGTGGTGAGACTATGGTTATTAGTTACTAGGTTATTGCTAGGCCTTTCAGTAGTTTGTGAGGGCCTTAACTAAAGTAGTGATTATGTGAATGGAGAGTAATGGATACATATGAAATATGTTGTAGGCATAGCAATGACAAGATTTGGCAATTGCTTGAGTTATGGAATAGGAGAGAAATATAGGATAATGCTAAATATGAAAACTTGAGACTGTGGAAAAAATGATGGTGCCTCCAACAAAAAATGAGAAAATTCCAAAGAAGAATGAGTATGGATGATGAAAATAAGTTCTATTTTAGACATATTGATGATAAGATGTCTAACGTTCATACAGTTTGAAATTCTCAATAAGCAAAAAGCAGGGTTTGTCCTCAAGAGCACCAAAATTTCTGAGGCAAAAAAAATTAGATGTTGTTTCAAAATATTGTACGATGTTATTTTGAATTAATTTCTCTAATATAAATTGGATGTAGGGCATGAATTATCTTACAAATCCCTAACAGCCTTATAAAGTTTTAGGATGATATAGGCTTCTAGGTAGGGAGGTTCTGGTTAATACTTTGTAGTTAGTTCTCAGAGAAAAGAAGGAAAGAAAAAAAGGGAAAAAGAAAAATGTACGCACACCACACTTGTAAATTTGTTCTATACCATTAGACAATGTCTCTGTCTCTATCTTTTTATTGAATTTAAACAATCAACAAAACAATAAATCAAACTCTGAGTTTGCCTATTTTTGATATATAAATACTTATACTGAAACTTAAAAATCAACTATTGAGATCCAGTTCCAGATGACTCCAGCACAATCATACTTCCAGGTCTAGAAACATGAAGGTTAAAAATTAAATTCAGTGGCCTTTAGTTAGGCTTGATAACTAGTTTGAGGCCTATATAATATATCTCATAGAAAGATAGACTTATGGTTGGAAGTTCTTAGAGGTTATTATACCAAAATTCCTCATTTTACAGAGAGGAATCTAAGGTGCAATCAAATTGGAAATTAGGTCCTGCAGAGGATTCCAAATGCTATATTCATTCTTTGAGCTATAACATCAAGCTACCACCTCATAGATCTCAGTTCATAGCAAAGTTACCATATGGTAAAAGCTCACTATTACTGGTTATTCCAGTTGAAATAATGGTTAATTGAAACAACAAGGGCATTTGTTCTAAAGAGTTGAAGGGCATATCCTGAGTGGCAGAAATAAAAGAAAATAAAAATGACATGTAATACATTGAACTACTGTAATGCACAACTAATTTAAATTCCATAGGATGTGCTCCCACTCTTCTGGGTGATGGGTTTCTGAGTTCCTAATTCCACAATCTCCTCCAAATTTTATTCTAGAGGCTGACAGGCTTTGGGGAATCTGCAAGACCACTCCACAGCCCTTCAGGGCTTTATGCTGATCCAGTTTCTGCCTATGACACCTCATGCTGTTTGCCCTCTAACTCCTCTAGCGAATGTCAAAATATGACTTAGATACTTAGATTGAAGTCCAGGTGGTTGCAAATTATTCTCAAGTGGATGCCCTAGGAAGTGACAAGTCTAATTAGTCACCAGCCTCCTTCCCTACCTTGAAAAGGTCAACAAGAGCCACATATAGAATTGACCACAATTTCTTGAGCAATCTTAAAGATGTTTAATAAAAAATAGCTGGACCTCTTCAAAGATTAGAATTTAGCAAATAGTTATAAAAAGTTATGTAAAGCCCTATAAATCAAACTCTTCTTTTAATAAGACTTTTACTATTATCCAAATCAGATGATTTCTGTAATAATTTTCCTGCTACCATCATCTTAGTAATCATCTAAGATCACAACTTCGGTGACCATAGGAAGAGAAGGCAGAAACATAGAGTGTAATGGTATTAGGGTATATGTATAAAGAACATATGTGGCCAAGGTAATTTAATCATCAAGTATTTTGAGTCCTCAGCATCCCTTCTCTCTTGAGATCATCAGAAAGGTCAACACTCAATTGCCGTGAAATCAAGATATTCATTCTATTGCAATATGGGCTTTCTTTTGAGTCAACTCTTTTTTTTTTTCTATTTCCAAGAAAAGGTGCCTTGAATATGTTTCTAGCCTTTAGTGATTATCTTTCCATATTTATGTCTATAGAGAGTGATTGTACTCCTTCAAGCTTGCCTCATACTTTCTTAGAATGAATCTTCAACTGCAGGATGGGAGAGTGTTTTTTTTTGAGTAAGCTGTAGCAATTGAGGAGAAAAGAGAGTAAATCCTATCTTGCAAGAAGTGAAGAACTTAGTTCTTTCTTGACACCTAGCTCTCCCAATTTTCCTGACATGAGGAACTCTTAAGTTACTGAAAGGCTGCTAACTGACTTCAGGCCGTAGTTCCATGAGGGGATGATCAACATTTTATTCCTCTGATGGCATCATTTCCTTCTGAGTAAATTATATAGAAGAAAGTGAGGCATCCATATTTTATGAAGATACATCAGGGATAAAAAAACAGAGCAACTCTTTATCAGCTATGTTTATATCCTGTGAGTATATCAAGTAAATTTGAAATAGCAGGGAAAATTAGAGAATATGGAATTTCATTGATAAATCCATTACTTTTTATCTAGCCAAGATTTTAATTTAAAGTTTCATTATCTCCTCTGAGAGGCAATATAGTTATCGATATTAATCCTGGAGGAAAATCCGAGTTCAAGTACTGCCTTTGACATATATTACCTATGTAATTTGGAAAGAAAAAGTAACCCTTCAGGGTACACAAGTAACTTTCTAAGTTACAAATGGGTTGCAGATTGTTACTGTAAGACTTTTCCACATTAGGGTTGCATACTGATAGGTAATAAAATCATAGGTCTATATAACCTCTCTGAAAATATGTACATGTTATTTTTAAAGAGCAGCTATATTTTAACTTTAATAGCTTTTAAGAATCTTGAGAATATTAGAATATAGGAGGAAAACAATAAAGTAATTTGGTGGGGTGTGAATATGCAACTGTTTCAATTTAAGATCAAGAATGTGAAAATTATGACAAGAATGTGAACTAGTAAAGAAAATCCATAACTAACATTGCCAGTTACCTTAGTACTAAATTGATAAATAAAAAATGTCTCCTATGTATCTCAGAATGGTTAAAATTTTTAGTTTTTTTATTTTTGCAATGAAATGTTACTTAGTTCTTTGGAGGTATGCTCTACAAACACTTTGTGAAGTAGTCCTTAGAGGTTTCTGGTTTCAAAATTAAATGTATATGTATTTGTGTATATATACATATTATATACATAAATTATAAGTAATGAGTATTTTAGTTGTGACTCTGCAAAAATACAGTTATGAATACAAAAAACTAACCTTTAAAACCTTTTGAGTGATGATGACTCATGAAATTATTTATTTTAAAAAATTAAAACAATCAAAAATGCCATCAAAAATCTTTGATTTAGATTTCATCCCCTTTCTACCCTGTTCCAATTTCTATACACCAAGAGACAGAGGGACAGCAGCTACATATTATAGTGGTTAGAACTCCATGCCTATAAGACCTGAGTTCAAATCCAACTTCAGGCATTTACTATGCATAAGCAAGTCACTTAACTTCTTCTGTTTCCTCAACTGTAAAATGGCCATAACAATAGCATATATCTCCCAGGGCTGTTGTGAAAATCAAATGAGATTTCTAATGTCTTCTGGCATAAGGTATGTGGCATAAGGTATGTGATTAGTAGATATGGATTTCTTCCAGATAAATGTAAATACCCATTTACATTATAATATATTCCATGCATGAGAAATATCTATTATGTTTATTCAAAGATATTTTATTTTCTTGATTACATGTAATAACATTTTCAGCATGAATTTTCCAAAATTATAAGATAGGAATTGTCTCCCTCCTTTCTTTTCCACCTCCTTTTCTGAAGGTAAGCAATTTAATGTAGATTATACACATATTATCATGCAAAACAAATTTCCATGTTGGTCATTGTTATAAGAGAACACTCATATAAAACCAAAATCCCAAAATAAGAATGTAAGTAAATTAATATTTCTGTATCTAACTCCAACCTTTCTGGAGTGAATATCATTCTTTATCATGTCTTTCAGAATTGTCCCAGATCATTGTATTGCTAATAGTAGATAAATCTTTCACAGCTGATTATTATACAATATTGCTGTTACTATGTACCATGTTCTTCCACTTTTGTTTTGAATCAGTTCATGGAGAACTTTCCAGGTTTTTTTCTGAAATCATCCTGCTTAATGTTTCTTATAGCACAGTAGTATTCCACCACCAACATATAACAATTTGTTTAGCCATTCCCCAATTACTGGACATCCTCTTAATTTCTAATTCTTTGCCACCACAAAAAAGAGCAAGAGCTGCTATAAATATTTTTGTACAAATAGGCCCTTTCCCTTTTTTTATGATCCATGAGAAATACCTATATCCAAAACAAGAGGTTTTAGTTTCTGTACATTCCAACCATAGTTTTCTGAAATGTGCTCACTGAGAGAAAATAGCTGAGAAGCTACAGATAGATAATGTTATAAAAATTAATCTTGGAGGCTTTATAATTTGTAAGCATTTATTAGTAAAAAGAAAATAAGAGAGAAATAAGGCGAAATCCAGTCCAGGATTGCAGCCAGAGCAGTTCCCTCCAGGCTACTGCTTTCTAGAGAAAGCAAGATAAGAGGGCTCAAATAAAGAGCCATCCCAGAAAGAGAGTCAGACCAGAAACTGGCTTGGAAAGCAAAGAGAAACAGCTAAACTCTTCGTCCTGGATCTTTCCATTGGCCCACAGCTGTCATAAGTCATGCTGTCTGGTTTCTGTGATGCCATCATGCCATCCTGTCAGGCCTTTGCATGCATCAAGTCTGTGTCAGGCCATCAGGCACATGACTGATTCCTATGTTGAATCTTTCCTAGATGGAGGTCTCCTATATATTAAATTCGCAAAACATAAAAGGCATTTAAGTGCTTACTTAAGTGGAAAATTCATATCAAACTTGGAAATTTTTTTTTTGTGAAATAATTTCCCCTTTAGTCTCCCAATCCCCAACAAGAACAATATGGTTTTAAGATTAGGATGAAATTATATCTCCCCAGGTTAGGAATCTAGCTTGGACCACCCTTCTTTTTTTAGCTCTTCAAAGGATGAAAGGAGTGAAAGGTCAGGATAAACCCTGATCAGCTGGAGAGATTAGAGGAAGCCAGTGTGCTTTGCAGATAAATTGCATGGATCTGGCCAAGTACTGAGGAGGATTGAATGTTTTGGAATCCTCTTGAGACCTACCTCTTCCTATGATAAAGTAATGAGGGAAAAGTTGGGTTCCCTAAGTCCACCTCAATGCCCATTTACCAATCAGGAATATATTTAAATGTCCAGGGGAGGAAATGAGTGGTCAGGTCATAAGGAGTACATAAGGCCTCTATAAGGAAGTATTGCCCTTTTTTTGGCCCCACTATCATTCTTTGGCCCTTCTCTTTTTTTGCCTTCCTTTTTGACCTATTCATTCTCTTTGGCATCTGTTGGATTGTGGAGCAAGTCAACTGGCTAGTTTAGATTTTCTTGATTAATGAATTAACTTAAATTTAAGAAATGCTGCCTCTCAAGAATTTCAATCATTACATTACTCTTTGTTAAAGGATGAGGACACATATAAAAGTAAATAAGGTTGTCACAAAGTTCACATTCCAATGTAGGAAGAATATTAATATGGATTCTGTCAAAGAGTCATATATTATGGTGATGAACAGCTGAACTGTACACAGTACATTGCCCATAGAAGCATAAATAACAAAATTAAAAATATTCACAACTATAAATCACATGATGTGCTTTATTTTTTGCCACAATTCATAAAATTATCTAGAAAGTCGTAGGATAAAACTTAGCATTGATTGAAGAAGGATAGACATTTATCCTTGATCAATGATCCTTGGGGTATTCAAATGTATAATGCAATGTTTTTTCAAAATTTAATTTTTACTTAAATGAAACATGGGAACTTAAAAACTTTTTTTCCATTTATCTTTACTTTTCTCTGGTCATCATTATTTCTTATTTATGGAATAATTAGAAATAGTAAAAGTATTAGAAATATTTTCCCCCTTTAATTATTATATTATTTTATATTATTATATATTATATTATATTATTTTATTTTATATTATTATATATTATATTATATTTATGGAATAATTAGAAATAGTAAAAGTATTAGAAATATTTTCCTCCTTTAATTATTATATTAAAATAATAACCAAAAAGCGGTCCTTTCTCACCTGACTTCATACATCAACCATAATGGATTTAAGACTTATGATTCAGGGTCCATATGAAGGTATCCTTAAATTAATGGCTCTGACTGAAGCTTTGACTCATGAGAAAATGAAGACACTGATACTACTCAACAACTCAAAGGGAAAGTTTGAGGATGGACAAAAGACCTAATAAAAGATGTATTGTTTGTTTCTCTAAATCACTAAATAGAGGAGAATACAGTTTCAGGCCTGAAAGAAAGACTAGAAATCCATCTGGGACCAGTCAATTTTCTAATGTTACTTAGGGCAGGACCTGTTCTTGCTAACCCTCATAAATACTAGTTTGAAGAGTTTAAGACTGAACGCTGTTCAGTGATATTTTGGCTTGCTTACAGAGAGCTAATTGTAGTAGAGGTAAGATTTGTAATTAAGTTTTTTTGGCTCTTCTATCAGCACTTTTATGTTACAATATGAAAATGTGTAATGTTGTGGCCATTGCATTATGATAATTGATTCTTATTCAGTAAAACATTTTCCCCCAGCTGCAAATACTCTTTGTACAAATTGCCATTCATCTTTCTTTAATTATTTATTATTCAGGGGCCATTGAACATGAACCTGATTTTATTTTTCATGACCCAAATAAATTAGCTAACTTCTTTAAATAATACTCAATAAATTATTCTGTTCATTCTTGTACATAATCTTTCTGTGTGAATTTAACATTTCACAGAATTAAAATTATTTTGTATTTATAGGAAGCTTCAAAGTGTCTCCGTTCTATGAACACTGGAATCCTTTTGAAATTCTTGTGTCAAGGAATAATAACCCATTTAATATGTTATATTTTTCATAGGGTTTTTATTAAGTGTATATTTATTGTTCTGAGAACATAATTTGACCTAAGATATAGTCAGCCTGCCTTATTAGCATCATTGAGACCAGGTCCTGTAAAATTTATGAAGAGGTAGACTTTATTATTATAATCTTTTAACACAGGAAATAGATATCCTATTGAACCATTAGTAGAACTGTATCTTGAAAATAGTGTAAAAAACAAATATGCTAAAAATTAGATTTAGATCAAAATCTTACACCCTATACCAAGATAAATCCAAAAAGAGGCAAATGACTTTAAATATAAAGAGTGAAATCAGAAATAAATTAGGCGAACATAGAATAGTATATTTATCAAATCTGTGGGAAAGGAAGGAATTTAAGACCAAGCAAGAGATAGAGAACATTACAAAATGTAAAATGAATGACTTTGATTATATTAAATTTAAAAGGTTTTCTATTTTTAAAAATACAATGGAATCAAAATTAGAAGGAAAGCAACAAACTGGGAGAATATTTTTATAACAAAACTCTCTGACAAAGGTTTAACCAAATATATAAGGAACTAAGTCAAATTTACAAAAAAATCAAGCCATTCCCAACTGAAAAATGGTTAAGGGAAATAGGCAGTTCTTATATGATGAAATCAAAACTATCAATAAGCTCATGAAAAAGTTTTCTAAATCCCTCTTGATTAGAGAAATGCAAATTAAAACAACTCTGAGGTACTTTACACCTAGTAGACTGGCCAATATGGCAGCAAAGGAAAGTGATAAATGTTGGAGGAGATGTGGCAAAATTGGGACACTAATACACTGCTGGTGGAGTTGTGAATTGGTCTAACCATTCTGGAGGTCAATTAGGAATTATGCTCAATGGGCTTTAAAGAATGCCTACCCTTAGATCCAGCCACACCACTGTTGGGTTTATACCCTCAAAAATAATAAGGAAAAAGACTTTTATGAAAATATTTATAGCCACACTCTTTGGCAAAAAATTGGAAAGTGAGGGGATGTCCATCGATTGGGGAATAGCTAAACAAATTGTGGTACCTGATGGTGATGAAATATTATTGTGCTAAAAGGAATAATGAACTGCAGGAATTTCATGTGAACTGGAAAGACCTCTGGGAATTGATGCAGAGGGAAAGGAGCAGAGTCAGAAAAACATTATACACAGAGACTGATACATTATGGCACAATCAAATGTAAAACTTTTCTACTAGCAGCAATGCAATGACTCAGGACAATCCAGAGGGACTGATGAGAAAGAATGCTATCCACATCCAGAGAAAGAACTGTGGAAATAGGAATGCAAAAGAAAAACATGATCAATCACGTACTTCAAAAGCAATATAATTAGGTTTTTGATGTTAAAAGACCACTTTACTACAGATATGAATAACATGGAAATAGTTATTGAACAAAGATACATGTATAATCCAGTGGAATTGTTTGTCAGCTCCGGGGCGGTGGGGGTGGGAAGTGAAGGGTGAGGGTGGAGAATTATGAATCATATAACCATGGGAAAATATTCTAAACTAAAAAAAAGAATTAAAAAAATAGTGCAATAAATCCTAAATAAATAAATAATTTTCTTTAGACTAATAATGACAAGTCGTGTATTAGAGGAACTTATTTGTAAGATAGTATGGATCTAGGAAGAATATGGCTTTACAAAAATCAGGCTGGACTAGTGATTCAGCTAAGCTGGCAAGGAATAAGACAATATTCGACATTTAGAGTCTGTCAACCTTGAAAAACACAGAACCACTAAAGTAGTTAGAGTAGTTAGCAAGAATAAGTCTTTACTCAGGACAAGGAATACAATTCTCTGATCAGTCACTCCTCAGGGTCAAGTGCTAAATATTATACAGAGACAGGGCTCTGGGACTCTGGGGACAAGGTCTCTGGGGAAAAGAATCTCAAAAGGAGATTTTTCCAATGTGTTGAAGAACTTAGGGTCTTATATACACTTATATACACTTTCGAATAACTAGGACAGGAAGGTTCAATTGATAGGCTTTACAATGGACACAAGGGAAGAAGAAGTCTGATTACCTGGGAGAGGCTGATACTTCACAATGGATTCAAGGAAAGGATGATTCTAGCCAAGGGATGGACTACCTGGGAGAGGCCTCTGATACAATGGATGGAACTTCTAAGTTAAGGGTAGTTAAGATTTGATTATATGTACTAATTCTATCTAAGCTGTGAACATTGGGTCCTTAAAAGTTTGTTGTTCAGTCTAATACAAGGTCAGTCTGAGACTTCCCTTAAAGCAAGTTTCCAAGGGAAAAAGGTAAACTTTGGGATTCCATAAACAAAGCTGACAAGTTTAAAACAAATAGTGAAGTATAGAGAGATAATTTAGGAATGTATGGGTTACTAGAGTTCAAGGAAAGTAAGTAATGTAGATAGGAAAGCAAGAGAGTTGAAGTATATGCCACATATTCAGATTATTACTAGCTATATGACCCTAAGAAAATCATTTCCCCTCCTTTTGCCTTCTTTTCCTCAAATTTAAAATAGAGATAATAATAACACCTACTCAGATTCTTTGGGGGTCAAATGAGATGTTTGTTAAAGTACTCAGCATATATCTACAACTAGAGAAAGAACTATTAGAGAAGAAACTCAGAAGAAATACATATGCTTTATCTCTTCTATATATGAGTATATTCTTTGGTGTTTAAGTTTTAAAAGATTACTCACAGAGGAATCAATAATATGGAAATAGGTTGTGAGTGATAATACATGTATAACTCAGTGGAATTTATTGTTAGCTCCAGGAGGGGAAAGGGGAGAGAGAGAATATGAATCATGTAACTATGAAGAAGTATTTTAAAAATATATAAAAATAAATAAATAAATGAGGGGGCAAATAAATGAATGAATGAATGAATGAATATCAGAGGTATAAAAAATAAAATAAAGTACTTAGCATGATGCCTGTTATATAATAGGTACTATTTAAATGGTTGTTCTCTTGATCTTCCCCTTTATTTTCGCAAGTAAAGATGGAATATCACTCTATTTCTTCTAGTCAGAATGTCCTCTCAGTTGTTTTTCATATGTTATTTCCTTTCTTGCCATAAGTCTTTACAAGAGCTTTCTACTCTGTAAAGAATGTGGTAGTGCTTAATCTTTGCCTCTTTCAGTCTCTGGCTCCCATAAAAACACATCTACAGGAAATCTCCTTTGTTACTTCCCTATATCTCTTCAAATAATTTTATCTTACTTGGAATATGTTTTCTACTTTATTTGCATACATATAGTATCCTTCTTCTCACCAAATTGCAAATACAAAGTAAGGTCTTTGAGAGTCAAGATTATTTTGTTTCTTTATTTGTATATGCAAAAAAAAAAATAGTACAGACCTTAACACTTAGAAGTCTCTCCTTCAATTGAAACTGAGGAAAGGCTTCTCTTTCAAGTTAGTAAACTTTTATAAAGCAACTACTATGTTACAGTCATTGTGCTAAGTACTGAGAACCTTTACAAGACCATCTCTAACATCAGGAGATCACAGTCTAATGTATAAGACAACATAAAAAAATTTAAAATTAATTTCAGGGAGAATATCTCATGGTGATTGCAAATTTTTCCTTAATGATAAATTTCTAGAAATAATGAAGTCCTGGAAATTAGCTAATGGGGAAATGATAAAGAGAATTCCCTGGATGCCTTCCTTCCTTAAATATTAAAGAATCTGAGAGAAACTTTCCAATGTCCAAACAATCCATTTATCAATAAACATTTATTAATTGCCTATATTATTCCAGACACTATCTAGGCACACTACCCCTTTCCAAACATCATAAAAGAGAGGTCCTTAGGGAAGGGGTTTTTGAGGAAGTGTGAGTTTCCATATTAGTTTCCTTTTAAAGACTGCTTAAATTTGGAGATGAAGTCCAAGGAATTATGTGATCAGGAAATACTGTCTTAAACAAATAAAATCCTCTATTACTTTCATTGAAAAAGATACAAATACCTTATTCACTATGAAATGACTAGTGAGGGAATGTTAATCATAACAGTAATCTATTATGCATATAATGGATTATTACTATGGCATTCCCATGAACAAGGTCAATTTGGAATGAAGAAATTACATGAGTAAGAACTTTTTACTTAAATTTCCGTTTTTGCCAGTTGTTCACTCTGCCATCTTGGGCAAGTGAGTTAATTTCCTTGAGCCTCTGTTTCCTCATTTGAAAAGTGCTGATAATAACGCTAATATTACCTCCCTTTCAAAATTTCTCTATAGCTTAAAATGAAAAAATATATCAATGAAATTTTGAAATCATAAAATAGCATTAAATATCAATTCATTGGAATCATTAAAAAAAAGATACAAAGGATGATAGGTATGACAATGTATGCTCACAATATTCACTGATTGTCTAGAGAATTCAAGGAAGATCCCAAGGATGTTTTATGGACAGATACCTTGTGTTAAATTTATGGAAAGATGAATATGAATTACACAGGGTGGGCAACTCAGGATGGATTACAGTGTTCATCATTTGCTGGAATATACACCTCATTGAGATAAGAGATTCCTTGAAGTATTGGATAGTTTGAATCCTCAAATGTCATTGTTACAATATGCACTCCAAAGGAGGGAAAAATAGGAGTTTACTATTTTCTATGAACAGAACAGAGCACCTCCCTTCTTGTGTAAATGTTAAAAACCTACAGGGGCTAGGGAAAAAATGAATTGAATTTTCTGTTATCCATTCCTTGTACTAGAGATATATACATCACAGGGGTGCTTCTTTAACTCCAGGCATTATTTAAATGTACTTTCTCTGCTAAATAAGAAAAATAAAGGAACCAAATATTTCTGTGGGGGTAATTCTGCCAATTGTTCTTGCTATAACTTTTTCTTCTCAGGCTTTCATCTTCTAGTAGATATGTGTTAATCCTGGGGAATAATGTTGGTCTTTATATTTCAGACCTCTTCATTATGATAGAAAATATTTTCTGGGTTTTCAAAAGCACACTTAAATACTTGTGTTATGATTTGCAACAACAAAAAATAGTGATTTGAACCACAGGGCAAGCTAGTCCTTTTCTGTGAATCCTGGTACAATATTTGAAGTAGGCAAGTGCTATTTATAAATACTATATCTCCAAAGAATTTCTGTTTCTCTCTAAAATTCTATACATCCCAATGAACACAGATGTATTGATAAAATGCTGTGATATAGTAGACACTTGAAAATATTAGTTGAAGGTAAATTAATAGATAGGTTCTAATTTATTTGATGATTGTAGAGTATCATTGATTAGACCATCTTTTCATTTGATATCCTTAAAATATTTGAGTGGTACATTAATAAAAATGAAAACAATTAAAATGCTGTAAGTATTCCAGCATTTCACACAAAAGTTTGGGGTGCAGTTTCCCAAAGACAATTTCATCAAAGTAAAGATTTGTTTCATTCTTTGTAAATGTAATCCATGTGCCCAGCTTAGAGTTCATCACAACATATGTACTTAAAATATGTTTATTGGTTGATTGCTTTATGGTCTTATTAATATGAGTGTAGTCTGCAACAATGTAGATCACAACCTACCAATAGCTGCCCTTGTGAGATTTATAAAGTCAGGAGAAATTTTTGTCATTCCAGCATTGCAGAAGCCATGTTGAAGATTGGTTGCTCCAACCAGTCCAATACTCATGTCTCCAGAAGTAAAGAATAATCTTTTAGATCCATTGGAAATGGAGATGTTGCTTGTGTTATAAGACATTATAAATATTTAAAGTAATATGTAAATATACACTATCTTTTTATTTTCATCATAACCTATGGTTTCATTGAAATAGAGAATTTCCAAAAAGTAAACTGCCCATTCAACCAAGGCAAATAGACAACTTCTGTAAAACTTGTTCTTAAGAGTGGTGCCTGAACACTAATTGGTAAACTGACTAGTTTTCTGTCAAGCAGCTAGTATATATGGATATTATAGGATTATAGAATTGTAAACAAGAAGAAATCTGAGATTAGATGACCACTTCATTTTACAGATGAAGAAACTGGGATGTTATGTGACTTGCTCAAGGTCATTCAAATAGCATTTAATTGAACATCTTCCTGAATCTAAGTGCAACCAATCCACTCTCTGATATGTCACTTCAACTCCATTGTTTATCAGGTCTTTTCAATTAAAATGGCCTCTTTATTCATAAGGTATGTCCTCAGTCAATTTTGATTAGAGATAAGGCAACTCTTCTCTACATCATCATTATCTTATGACAGACTACCAAGGCCATTATAAGAATAATTCAGTTCTATTACCCATGTTGGGAATTGTTTACAAGATTCTGAATAGATGAACATTAAATAATCTTTAAACATAAACTACAAGCCCTTTAAATAGTTGATATAGAGGAATTATATAATTATGCAATGATTTTGATTGTGTATGGAGATTTTATCAGTTAATTATTCAAATTGTACTCTGCATTTTGTTAGAAACCACCCATTAAAACTGGCATCTAACTCACCAAAAACCTATCTGTAATTGCTTATTGGAAAAACATATAATTTAAGGGAATTCCATCAACTGGATAATGGATAAACAAATTGTGATAGACAAAATTAATGGAATATTAGAATGTCATAAGTAACTACCTAGGGATGGGGTTCTATAGTTTAATTTTTATTTTATAATTGAAATAACATATCATAAAAATCAAACCAGATGGACTGAAACTTGTTTCAGCTGAGGGAATTCTTGCCATGATGAAAGCACATTTCTTTGATGCACTGATAGTGTGATGTATCATAATTACAATAAACCATTCAAAAGGATGATTACAGTGACTAGCTTTTTAATATGAGACACCTTTTCTTCAAAGTGCATGATGTTCTTGAACGTACCTCACAGAGTGGCAATAATCTTTAAGTATAACTAAGACTTGTGTAGAAATTGCTAAGATAAATATTATATTTCTCAGAGAGACATTGAAAGAAGTAGTAAATATTTAACAATATTGATATTTCCCAGAAAAAAAAGTAATATCCCCAATCTATTAGGAGGATGACTTTTAATGAGAATGCCCTTTAAAATTATGGAATTCTTCTTAGTCATATCCAGTATTTTTTACAAGAAACCCAATAAAGGTTAAAATAAAAATAAATGTATTTAAAGAAGAAATTGGCTAGGAAATTCATTGCTAATTTTCTTCCTATGCTTTTCAGTAATTAAATCAATTTAATGTCATATTTAAATCACTGTGAAAATGTTTCCAATATGTTATATTAACAGATATGGGCTTTCACATATAATATAAATTGTATTTGGAAAATAATATCAATCCATAATAATGTATAGCCAAAAATAAAGATGAATTAAATGGGGAAAATCATGAGCATATTCCTATGCTGCATTATTATAGGGAGGTGACTCTGGGTTACTGAAAAATGATGTAGCAGTATCCAAGTTCTTACAGGTCTTAAGAAGTTGTAAAGTTCTTTTTATATATTATTTTTCTTTCAAGTTTTCCTCAATTACATGTAAACAAAAGGTTTTTATAAATTCATTTTTAAAAATTGATTTTCAAATTATCTTTATACATTGATGTCTTACTTTCTCCTTAATCATGACTTTCAAATAGTCCAATAATTCTTAAATTGTTTCTCCTAGATCTATTTTCCAGGTTAGTTGTTTTTTTTAATGAGATATTTCATATTTTCTTCTATTTTTTCATCTTTTGATTTTGTTTTATTGTTTCTTGATGTCTCATGAAGTCATTAGCTTCCATTAGCCCAATTATGTTTTTCAGAGACTGAATTTCTTCCATGAACTTTAGATACTCCTCTTCCATTTGATCCACTCTTCTTTTCATAGAATTATTTTCTTCATTGGATTTCTGTGCTTCTTTTTTGAGTTAACCAACTTTGCTTTTTAAACTTATTTTTTCTTTTTACATTACATTCATTTATTTTTCCATTTTCCTTCCACCTTCTTTATTTGATTTTTGAATCTCCTTTTTAATTCCTCTAGCACCTGAGACTAATTCCCTTTTTTTTTGAAGTTTTTCATGTGGTTGCTTGAATCTCACCATCTCCTACTGACTCTGTGCCTTGCTCTTTATGTCCATAGAAATTTTCTATGTTTAAAAGCTTCTTTTTCTGTTTTCTCATTTTCCCAGTCTTATTTAGCCTGTGGACTGAGTTCTGAAAGCTGATGATTCTGTTTCTTCCAGTGATGGCTATCAGGACTCAATACTCTTAACTATTTTGCTCTGGGACTAGGTCTTCATTGCAGTGCAAGCTTGAAAGGGCCAAGCACTATGGACTTGCTGGTCTCACTGAAGACTGGTACTAGGGCTTGGGACTTCAAATTTTGGGTGTATGACATGGGGTGTTCTGTTGTTGGTATAGGCAGGGTCCTGGGATCCCAAAGTTGGCCTATACCCAGGTTCAGAACCTGGTACAGTAGGTTATTTGTGGGGAGTGATCAGCCAGCATTTTCTTACATGCAGTTTTATTTCCAGTTTACCCTTATCCCAAGGCAAATAACTCTTTGCCCATCTTTCACATTGTTTTCCACAGAAGAGTCCCCTCTCTTTGTCTTGCTGTCAGTTTCTGATTCCTGTCATTTTAAGGAAATTTTTAAAGATGGGTTTGGAAGGATTCTCAGAGAAGTTTCAGTTTTTATGGCTGCTAAGCCACCATCTTGGCTCCACCCTCATTTAATCTCTCCTTAAGTAGGAAATTTGATATAAATTATCTATGTGTCATATAAAAATTTCCGTATTATCCATTTTGCAGAGGAAAATTTATACCAAAAAGAGAGAAAAGAAGAGAAGAGAAGAGAAAAGAAAAGAAAGGTAAAAAAAAGAAAAAGAAAAAGAAGAGAAGCAAAGTAAATTAAAAAAAAAACAAAGTATGCTTCAGTATGCATTCAGATTTCTTTAGTTCTTTCTGTGGTGTTGGGTAGCATTAGCCATCATAAGTCCTTCAGAATTGTCTTGTAGCAATGAATTGCTGAGAATGGCTGTTATTCATATTTGATTATTGTATAATACTGCTGCTATAGTATATAATGTTCTCCTTATTCTGCTCATTTCAATTTTCATCAGTTTTTCTTTCCAACTTTTTTCTGAAAGCATTTCATTAATTTCTTATAACACAATCATATTCCAACATGATCACATACTACAACTTGATCAACTATTTGTCAACTGATAGGAAGCCTTGAATTTCAAATTTTTTAACTATGAAAAGAGCTGCTATAAGTATTTTTGTACACATAGTTTCTTTTTCTTTTCTTTTGATCTCTTTGGAGTTTAGAACTAATAGTGATATTGCTTGGAAAGGATTCTAGTATACAGCTAGCAAGATGATGATTAGTAATCCTTAAGAATTAGCTACATTATAAGGATAATCCGAAACCTATCCCATTACATATTGAGGAAATCATGAAATGAATAAAACATTTTCTCCCACTTAAAAGTATTTTAAACTCCTACAGAGTAGAAGCCATGTGTCACCATCATTTTATGCTCCAACTGCTTTCTATATAGAGCTTTTTGAGAAAGATTTTTTAATTTACTGACACTTTCCATGGGTACCAGAGTAGCACAAAGGTTATATATCTGTTCTTTACAATAGATCTACTCACAAAGTAAAGTTGTTTTAGCTACTTTTTCTTTGAGAGAAATTTAAGGAAAAATTATATAAAGAAAGAGTGTTATAATCTACATTGATAGAAGGAATTACCATACTTAACAAGTCATGGATAGTTAGAGTATTAAAGAGAATGGCCTATGGCTGAAAATTGGTGGTGGTGGTGGTGGTGCTGGTGCTGGTGCTGCTATGATGGTGACTGTGATAGTGGTAGTAATGATATTTGTATGTATTAATTTTATAATTTCCCTAAAACATATCATAGCAGTAAATAAGTGATATTAGCCTTTATAAAATTCTTAGAGTAACTATTTTTTAAAACTCTTACCTTCCACCTTAGAATCAATATTGTGGATTTGTTCTAAGGCAAAAGAGTGTTAAGGCTTAGATAATGGGAGTTAAGTGACATGTCCAGGGTTACACAGCTAGAAACTGTCTAAAACTAGATTTGAATCTAGGACCTCTGTCTCTAGACTTGGCTCTCAATACATTCAGCTACATAGCTCCCCCTCTTTGGTTACCTTTTTATTCATTATTCCTTATACCTTTCACCACTGGGGGAAATGATGTTAAAAATAAGCTTTTATTTTAGAGCAGATAGACAAAATGAGTTGTGAGGAGTGGGGTTAAAAATTGAAAAGCAGGTTAAACTTAAAAAATTAACTTATTTTCCTTTGGGCTCAAGGGATACCTTAGTGGCAACATTTACTCTGAAGTTTCTTTGTTAGTGTAGGTGGCTGCTGCTGATTAGATGTAGTGGTTTAAAAATAGAATGTCTATGTTAAATGTGTAATAAATGTTTGTGGTACTTGATGATTCACATGAAGAAAAAAGATTCGAATTGGGCATAGGGTGAGCTTTGTTTATAAAGCAGGATGAATGTCAATAAAAGTATTTAGGACATCCTGTAGGCAGATAAGGGAAAACAGATGGAAAATTGGAATATTATATTGCTTCCCAGCCATTGCTAAGGGACATAAAGGAAAGTCAACAGGCTATCCAGGAGGCATTCTGTGGAGGATTCATGGGAGAGCGTGGACAAACATCAAACTGGGTGACAAGCCCTGAATGTGTTGAAATCTGTACCATTAAAAGATCGCAGTAGCAAATGGAGGATGAATAAATTTACATCAAGTATAAAAAGTTCTAGGTATAGCTTTTTTTAATAGAAATATTTATATCAGTGAGAGCATAGAAAGTATGAACCACATTATTGTTCTTGCTAGCTTTACTCCTATTTCTGTACAAAAGTCTTCTTTCTTCTAAAGACCCCAGCTTCTTATCTCCAATTTGACCTTCAATTGCTTGAAACAGTCACTCTTATTTCTAGCTTTCTTAGACACAATTTATCCCATGCTGTGAATGAAATACCTGAGGCTGACTTTCATTTTGAGCCCCCAGTTTCCTAATTTTAAGATGATTTTCTCCTGTTACACTCTTCTAGGACCAGGTAAAGAATTTGTTAGAAACTATTTTATCTATTACTTTCAGAATCCTATAACTTCAACAAGGTCACAAATGGTTACAATTTGCTTAATTAAAATGAATAAGCACAACTTTGTGAAACTTTTCTCTGAAGCAAAATTTTCTATACTGTTTCACTCAGGGCTGTGCTCTCTCAGTAGTAATTATGCTTTTTAAAGAGAATATAACCAAATGAGTATTTTACTGCAACTTTAAACTATATGTAACAAAATAGATAACTATAATAACTTGGAAGTCACTCCCTCCTTATGAGAATATTAGAATATCTTTACAGTGAGGAGAAATTAAACTATTTATTCTTCTGTTCTTCAAAAGTTGTTGTGCATCTATCACCTTGGATCTTCACCATCTGATATACAGTATCTGAGTATGCAAAAAGAGGGGTGGGCTATCACATGCAGAGAAACTATGAAGTAGAAAAATAAAACATAATTTATCTCTGATAAAAAGTATATATATATATATATATATATATATATATATATATATATATATATATATGGGTAATTAGTACAATTCCCTGAGAAAAAGTCCAATAATTTGAATAGTTTTCAAAATAAGAGTTGTCAAAGATCAAGAACTATACTTAAAACATTCCAAATCATTAATAATTAACTTGTAAATTAAAAGAGGTCT
>NC_058135.1:187976476-188025911 GCF_016433145.1 Gracilinanus agilis | reverse complement strand
TCTCTCTCTCTCTCTCTCTCTCTCTCTCTCTCTCTCTCTCTCTCTCTCTCTCTCTTTCTCTGTGTGTGTGTGTGTGTGTGTGTGTGTGTGTGTGTCTTTCTCTGTCTCTGTCTCTCTATGAGCAACAGGAAGGTACTGGTTTGATTTCTGGTAAAAAGCTCTGAGAATCCCCTCCCTCTGCTGATTCAATTGAACCTTTAGATGCTGATAGCTTAAAGATTTTCCTCAGGCTTGGGTGTAAGCTTTTTATCTCAGTCTGAACTTGAACCCTCAGATGCTGATCAGATTCTAGCCCCAGGCTTAGGCTCAAGGTTTTGTTCTCAAGGTGTTCTTTATTCAATCTGGCATACCCATGATTGCCCTGTTCTGGAGCTCCATTCTTAGTTTGGGGCAAAAAGGTCCCAGGGAGGCTTCCCCTGAGAACTATGTCCTCACCCCAAACCATGGATTATGGCCTCACCTCAAGCCCAGACTGGGATTCCTGGCTTTGCTCCAGGCCCAGGAGGATCATCACCCTTTAGCCCAGATTACCTTGGGCTGGGACTCCAGACTTCTCCACAGGTTAGCAATTTCAAGGGGTGTTAGTTGCCTTGGACCACTAATTGCCCAGCAGAATCTGACTTAGCTTGGGCTTAAATACAGAATCTGTGAGAGCAGATGTGTGGGGCAGTGGGGGATGTGGTTTGCTCTTGGTTTACTCTTCATTTGCTGCTATGCCTCTTGCTGTTCCCCTCTCACCTCAGTTCCTCACATGATCTCTGCCTACCTTTTGGGTTTTTTTCTTTTTTGAAGGTTGTTTCCCTCTGTCCCTGTTGGTTCTTTCATTCCTGTATTCATTTTGTGGAGATATTTTGCTCTTAGTTGGAGAGGATTTTTGAGGTGTAACAGCATGCTGTTGCCCTAGTTACTCCTCCATCTCGACTGGACACACAGGAGTTTAACATAACAGTTTCTTAATATTTTCCCCTTTTTTGTATCAGAAAGAGAACCTTCCATTCTACTTCTCCTACGCCTACCTTACCTTTCCAGACAACTTCAAATCACTTTTCTAAATTGGAATTTCTTCAACTGCTGAGAGCTTTCATTCCACAATTGGAAGTAAAAGATAAAACTAAACTCTTCTTTAAAGGTGTGACATCATGTATTTTTAATTTAGTATATTTTTCCATGGTTACATGATTCATGATTTTGCCCCCTCCCCCCTTCTTTTCCCACTTCAGGAGCTAAAAAGCAATTCTACTGGGTTATACATGTATCATTGTTTGAAATCTATTTTCATGTTATTCATATTAGCAGTAGAGTGATCTTTTAACATCAAAACCCTAATCATATTGCAATCAAAGTATGTGATTGATCATATGTTTTTCTTCTGCATTTCTGTTCCCATAGATCTTTTTTATAAGTTCCTCTAGATTGTCCAGGGTCATTGCATTGCTTCTAGTAGAAAAGCCTATTATATTCAATTGTACCATAATATATCAATCTCTGTGTACAATGTTCTCTTGGTTCTGCTCCTTTTGTTCTACATCAATTCCTGGAGGTTTTTCCAGTTGACTTGGAATTACTCCAGTTCATTATTCCTTTCAGCACAATAACTTTCCATCAACATTAGATACCACAATTTGTTCAGCCATTCCACAATTAATGGACAGCCCCTCATTTTCCAAATTTTTGCCACCACAAAGAACATGGCTCTAAATTTTGTACAAGACTTTTTCCTCATTATCTCTTTGAGGTACAAACCAGGTCAAAGGGTAGGTATTCCTTTAAAACCCTTTGGGCATAATTCCAAATTGCTCTTCAGAATGGTTGGACCACTTCACAACTCCACCAACATTGTATTAATGCCACAATTTTGCCATATCCTTTCCAACATTTATCACTTTCCTTTGCTGCCAAATTGGCCAGTCTCCTAGGTATAAGGTGGTACCTCAGAATTGTTTTCTTTTGCATTTCACTATTCAGGAGGGATTTAGAACACTTTTTCATGTTCTTTTTGATAATTTTGATTTCTTCATCTGAGAACTGCCTATTCATATCCCTTATCATATTTCTATAGGGGAATGACTTTATTTTTTGTACAATTGATTTAGCTCATTTTGAATTCATCTTGGTATAAGGTATAAGATGTTTGATCTAGACCTGACTTTTCCTCTACTCTTTTCCAATTTTCCCAACAGTTTTTTTGTCAAATAATGTGTTCTTGCCCCCAAATCTGGGATCTTTGTGTTTATCAAACACTAGTTGGCTAAGGTAATTTACCCCTAGTCTATTCTGTTAAGCCACCCTTCTGTGTCTTTGTCAATACCATATTGATTTGATGGCCACTGTTTTATAATGCAGTTTAAGATCTTGTACTGCTAGGCCCCCATCCTTCACATTTTTTTTTCATTATTTCCTTTGATATTCTTGATCTCTTTTTATTCCAGATGAACTTTGTTATAATTTTTTTTCTAATTCTATAAAAAAGTTTTTTGGTAGTTTGATACATATGGCTGAATAAGTAGATTAATTTGGGTAGAATTGTCATTTTTATTATGTTAGCTCATCCTACCCATGAGCAATTAATGTTTTTTCAGTTAGTTCTAATTTTAATTGTGTAAAAAGTGTTTTGTAGTTGTGTTCATAAAGTCCCTGTGTTTGTCTTGGTAGGATGGTTTATTTTTGGCTGCTTGAAGTATTTTCTCCTTGGACTCATTGCAATTATGTTCCTGGGAGTTGTCGGTTGAGGATTTCTTTTTAGAGGTGATCTGTGAATTCTTTCAATTTCAATTTTTTTCTGTTTGGAGATCTCTGGTGTAACTATTAAAATGATAAAGGCTGATATTATGAGGAAAAGTAATATTTTAATTACCATGGCCATGTTGCTAAAAATATATAAGACCACACCTGACTCTTTCAAAATTACCGCCAGTCTGTATCTCCTTCCATCTTGTCTGCCTTATACCAGAGAGAGCATCAAGCCTGGTTGGCTAATACTTAAAGCTGGGCTTTACATTGAAAATGTCCCCACATCCAAATTAGGAAACCTGTTGCATGTCCACAGGAAGTTGTCATATATCTACAAATCTTGAGGCTTAATACTTCTAAATAAAACTCCAGTAATTCTAAATAACACACTGGGAAGATATATTTGATAATTTATTGTCATATTATATCCAATTTTTTTTTCTTTTCAGGTAGTTCAATAATTCTCAAATTTCTCTCCTAGATCTATATCTAGGTCAGTTGTTTCTTCAATAAAATATTTCATGTTTTCCTCCTTTTTTCATTCCTTTGGTTCCACATTATTGTTTCTTGATTTCTCATGAAGTCATAAATTTCTAAATGGTCAAATCTGATTTTTAAGATCTGATTTTCCTCTGTCACTGCTTGGTTCTCCTTTTTTCAATTTGTCTATTTCTTCTTGCGTTACATTCATTTCTTCTTATATCACATTTCTTTCTCCAGTGTCACTTTCATTTTTCTTTCTCACTTTTCCTCTGCCTCTCTTAATGTGTTTTTAAAGTCCTTTTTGAGTTTCTTCAGGAATCTGTGTCCAATCCATATTTTTCTTTTGGGCTTTGGGTATTTTCCTTCAGTTTCCTTGTCCCTACTGTGTCTGTACCTTGATCTTTGTCTCCATAAAAATTCTTTAGAGTTAGGTGCACTTTTTGTTGTTTGTTCATTTTTTCTGGCATGGTCTGAGCCTTAGAGCTCTGAAAGCCCCCTTCCCCTGCTGATACAATTGACTCTTAAGATGTTGATAACTTAAAGATTTGCCTCAGGCTTAGGTACTAGCTTTTGATCTCACTCAGATATTGAACAGATCAGGGACTGATCAAGTTCTAGCCTCAGGCTGAATCTCAAGTTTTTGATCTCACTGTGCACTTGATTCAATCAGGAATACCCTTGAGTCCTGCCCTGAGCTTTAGGCAAAAAGACCAGTACTTTGTACTTAGTACTATTATCCACTCCAAAGTGTGAAAAGTCCTTGTTCCAATTCCAGACTAGAATTCCCTAGATCAGAGCTCTGGACCTCTCCAAAGGTTTGAAATTTTAAGGGGTATTGGTTGATTTCTCTCTCTATTTGCTCTTGCAGGGTCTTGGGATCTGGATACTGGCTCTGGCATAGGTTCCTGAACCTTGGACAACAGATGTAGGTGTTGGGGTGTGTTGGGGGTAGGGATGGCAGCTTGCTCTTGGCTTGCTTTTTCTTCACTCTATAGCTTCCTACTATGTCTGCTCTCCTCTCAACCCAGTGTCCAAATGTTCATTGCCTACTTTTGGGTTTGTTTGTTTGTTTGTTTGTTTGTTTGAAAGTTGTTTCACTCTGTCTCTTCGTTGGTTCTTTCACTCCAATATTTGTTTTGTGGCAGTATTTTAATCATTTGTTGGAGAGGATTCTCATGGTGTCATAGAGCTGCTGTGGATTACTCTGCCATCTTGGCTCCACCCCAGGAAGTTGGAAGCTGAGTATTTTTTCATAACATTGTATCTTAAACTGATATTAATATATGGTTGACTAAGTATACTGAAAGTAAGTTTCACTAGAATTGAAGACTGAAACTATAGTATAGGGCAATGATAGGCAAGCTATTCCCAGCCAGCCAGATCCAGACTAAAGTTTGTCCATTACTGCCTTAAACAATTCCCTAATCACTACACCCCCACATCCAAATGTAGTGATTAGGGAATTGCTTAAGGCAGTGATGGGCAAACTATGACCTGGATCTGACTCACGGGAAAAATTTGCCCATCACTGGTATAGGGGAGAGGTGAAGCAGTCACTAAAGAATGTGAAGGATAAAGAGGACTCCCATGCATATGGGAACAATCTAAATATTCCTATAGCATGGGGGAGGCAAACAAATCCAAAATGCAAGGAAAAAATTTCTCTGATTTCAAACATTTGATCTCCACTGAAAAGAGAGGAGCTGCCACAGCATTTTTAACTGAGGCATCTGATTAGGCAAAAACAATTTTCCCATTAAGAAACATATCAAACAATATACTCTTCTCTGTATCTCACAACCAGTAAACTTGAAAGTCTGTCATCCTAATTTATTTGCAATTCAGCTATTTCTCTCACTGATCCTCCACTGTTAAAATCTCCAATTAAATTCATGAAATTATGAAAGGGAAATATAAATTAGATTAACTAGTTTGTCTCTTAGAATTGCAAGATCCCCCTGTGGTACTGTATAAACTCAAGTGCCCTAATGCTTGTTTCAGTTTTCTATTCAATGAGTCATAGAATGGCTCTTCCCTTTGGGAAATACTTTTTTCTCCAAACTAAGTGGTTATTAGAGTATGAAGTCAGGATAATTTCACATCAATACTTCCATTTTTAAATGATTTTTTTCTTTTTTCTTTTTTTAAATGATATTTTTAACAGAAACTTGCTTAACATTGAGCTTATTTTATTGCATACATCCATAGAGTGATGTTCTTAATTCTTTATTCTGGCTGGTTAGATTTGAGCTATCCTGTAGCAATGAAAGGGAGAAAAATCTTTCCTCATTGCATCAGGAGTTAGATTTAATGACAGGATGCAGATTCCTCAGTCATTCAGTCAGTCAATATTTATTAACAACTTGGTAGGCACCATGCTAATAACTAACAATACAAAGATAGGTCAATGATAGTCCCTGTTCTCAGGGATCATAAAATCTAATGAAGACAGGATAGTTGGTAAACTTTTAACTAATGAATAGCTAAGTGCTCCAAAAATATACAAACACAAGCAAAAATAAATAAAACAGACAGTAACAATAATCCAGTAACAACAACTAAAGAGGGCAAGACAAGCAGTAAACCTAATGACTGACAAAAGCCACATATATGTGTACTTCCATTTCAATCCTAAAATGTTTATGAATGACTTTTATTTTTTCAGACCTCAAACCTACTTGGTTAAGTTCAACATCCACTATATCATTCCAGACACATTCCTTCTACTCTCTTTGGCTTTATTGAACCTAGTCCCTCATTCCCACTCTGATATAGCTGCCTTGTCTGGTTTCAGAGCAGTTAACTACAATTCCAATTTTCTTTTATTTCTATTGGGTTGGTTTCATCCAGTCAATATCCTATTCCTTCATCCTTCACCATAATCTGAAATCTCTGATTTCTTGTTTAGAAAAAACTTTTTCATGGTCCTCATGTAGATTCATAGGGCTCATAGATACTAGAATTGGATAGAACTTTCTATATGATTTAATACAATCTATTCATCTTACAAATAAAGAAATTAAAATTTGAAGTGACTTGTCTAAGTTCCCATAACTTACATGTAACAGAACCAGGATTTTTACCAAGACTTTTTGACTCTAATTCTATTGCTATCCCCCACTATACCATGCTATTCTAATAAACTACCATTTCCAGTGCGGCACTCTATTAACCTTCTCAGTACAGGTATTTTTTTCTTTTCTTTTGTTTTGTTATGGTGTTCACTTGCTATGAGGAAAATGTTTTTGCTGAGAAATGAATTTGATATGCTATTTTATTTCAAAATTCTTAATAAAGTCCTTCCTTGATTCCCCAGCAACTAATGCCTCCTTCTCTCATAATTGCCCTTCTCTTCTTGTCTAATATTTTACATGTATTTATTATGTGTATATGTAGGTACACATGTGTATATTTATATAAACATTTTTATTGATGAACTTTTTTAGATACAGTTTTTCATCATAGAATACAGGTTTCTTTCTGGTAGCAACTGATTCATTTTTTTGGTTTTGTATTGCCAATTTCATTCCCTTCATCAGATCTGATATATAGTAAGTGTTTAATAAATTGTAGTTGAATACCTTATCTAGTAAATGTAATTGCTTTCCAAATTATATATATATATATAATTTTCTAAAAATTAAGTTTTAAATCCATTAATACCTTCTCCAGGAAAACCAACAAACCAACAAACACCCCCCCCCAAAAAAAAAAAGTTTAACCCTTTTGATTAAGTTTCCAAACATCTTTATTAGTGTAATGCAGGGACCAGTCAACTAGGATCCATTCCTTATATTTGTGAATATTTACACTTTCTAGTGAATGATAAAAATATTTTTGAAAATATTCCCTCCGCAGTTCTAATCCAGCATTTGGAACTTTGAGAAACTGGTTTCTGAGAAGTTAGTATGAGGTGATAATGGAGTCTTTTAATGGTAAAGAGCAATGACTAACTGATCTCTCTTTTCTAGTGGTGAGTCAGGAAGAAATACCATGAGATGACAAATGAAAAAAAAAAAAATCCAGCAAATGGCAGGATTTTATTGATTGTGTTTTTCCCCAATCTCAGATGAATGAGTGTTTAGTTAAGAATTTAATCAAATGATCACTTTGTAAACTTCAAAATATTGAAGAGCTATAAAGGGATCTCTCTGGCAACTAGAATCAGTAGCAATTGAGGCAGAATCCATCCCTGACAACAGAGGAAACACCTATTCAGAGACGTGGAAAGAGAGTCGAAGACAGAGGTAGCTTTAGAGATAATGATCCTTTGTAAAGTATAAAAAGTCTGGATATTTATTTTTTAAGAATATTCTGATTCTTAGAGCCTAGAAGTGAATAAATATGAAGAAAAATATTTTGAGGACTCTATAAACAGGTTAAAAAGGACTCCCAAGCCTAGGAGTTGGCCTCTTTCAGTGCATTAAGTTAAGCCCATTCTCCATATGGGCTCTCCACAAGTTAGGAGTGTGTTTCTAGGTTGAGAGGAATGTTTTTAATTACTGTGCTTTGTACAACTTCTCAATCAATATCATAAATAAGTCAAATTCACTGTTTTTTGGTAAGAGGAAACATGATATGGATGCTTGCAAGCAAAGGTACTATAAAGTACAATGCCTCTAGATTTACCTTAAAAGTAGTAGTATTTAGCCATTCTCTGGGGACTAAACATGATGGAAGAAGTCGCAGTTAGGTTAGAAACCTCAAAGAGTATACTAGTGGGAATTAATTTGAATCATATTTTATGAAATTTATTGTTATATTCAATCTATTTTATTTTAATCTTTAAGCTATCATCTAAGGACTTCTTGAAATCATATTCCACTTTATTTTTTCCTCTTTCTAGCTCCACTTCCCTTTCCCCCTCTTTTTCTTTCCCCTTTTTTGTAAGATATTATCTATATTATGAATTTAATAGGATTTTCTAGGATAGTCTGGAAACATAAATCTAATGTAACCTTAGGTTATTGGATAGCAGAGGCAACAGAGCATAGTATAAATTGATGATATCAAACTAAAATAGAAATGGAGGGCAACTAAGCAGTCCATAAAATTCCTTATATGTGTATATCAATTAAAAGACATATAATAATATTACTGAGGTTTCATTATATTTTTATTTATTTTGTTGTGTATTTTCCAATTACATTTTAACATAGTTTAGGCTTTACATAGGAGTGTTGTGTGGCTTTGTGACCTAGGTAGGTTGTGGAATACATGTTTAATACCATTGGTTTAAAATCCCACTGAAGGTTACCCACCTAAATTTCACTAAATTCCAAGTTATGTGACATCAGATGAGTCACATTGTCTCTATGCCCACAGTTTACTCATGTATAAAAAACATACAGTGCCATTTCATTTCTTTCTGTCATGAATCTGCAGTGTCAAGTGAGATAATATATGCAAAAGCACTAGAGCACTCCAGAACTCTAAAATGCTACCTACAGAAATTGTAAGCTAGTCTTAAGATGTGTAAAATAAGTTTTTTGAGGTATGTGACTTCAATTGTTTTGAAACTCAGTGTTAAACAAGAGATCTACCATAGCTATACAAAGCATTGAAGTATTTGGCAGTACATTTTAGAACTGAGTCATGTGAAATTAGAATCTGTTATACTAAAAACTATGATCCCCAGTAAAATTATGATACTCAGCAAAAATACAATTCCCAGAACCCCATTCACTTCCTGTCATTACGTGCTCATGTAGACAGGATATTAATTGGGTGGAGTTCCATGTCTAGCCCTCTTTTCCTTCCTGTTGACAGCTTGGGTGGAGTGGGGAATTTCTGAGCAGGTAGAAAACTTAGTCACATGGTTCTATTTTGTCAGATAATAAACTTTTAAAATATAATACAAGTATTGGACATTAATTTAACTCTTACATTTGTGGCAACAAGAAATGGTGTTCAGAAACACTTAATTCTCTATGAGTAGATAAATTTGAAAAGAAACATGGGTTTTCACTCCCCCAGCCACCCCTCTCAAGAACTGTCTTTGGAACTGCCACCATTTGCTAACTCTCTGGGTGCTCCCAACTTCCTGCTCCTGCTGCTGCTGCTGCTGTTACTGCTTCATTGCAAAAGCTTCATTCACAGAGTCAATTAAAAGAAGTTTCTTAAGAGAAGTACAGGAAGATTCAGTCTTTAAATTCACCACATGGAATTCAAAAGAAGGTATTTAAAGTAGTCTCACCAAGGTCTCAGCTTTCCAGCCAATACTCTTCCATGGACCAGAAGAGCTCCTTCATCAGCCAAGCTCTTCACCATATTACGATAAAAAATAATAAAGACTGGTATAATAATATAAATTAGTATTTTAATTAAAGCCATGGCCATGCTGGTAAAATCATTAGACCACGGGCTTGTAAGAATTCAAAACTGCTGCCCAGCCATTATTGTTACCTCCTGTCTCTTCCTGAGTCTGCTAACCAAGAGAGCGACTTCCTCCTAACCCAGGAGATTTAAACTGACCTCTGTGTGGTGATGTAGGCATCCCCACGCCCAAACAACAGGAAACGGAAACCCGTTGGACCACGGGAAATGTAGTTTGATAGTTCCCACGTGTCCATAGAAAATATATATACTTTTAGATGGCATCTCCCAAATTTCACTTTTACAACCAGAAGCTCCCAGCTGACTGAGGACCTTCTCCTCTCCTTTTAAAGGGATCATTTATGTGTCACTTCCTGTGCCTCCCTCCTAATTTGCATGCCCAATCACAATAGATGCTTCTCATAGAACACCTAGGGGGTGGTCAGTCAATTCTGATCCTTCACTCACTCTAGCACATGTGGGTTAGGACCTCCCAGAATTGGAGGTGCTCTCACCTTTGGTTATTAAATCTAAAGATGATTAATGTCGACTTAATTTAATTATCACACTATACCCCCTGACCATTCTGGCCTGCCCAGTCTCTACCATATATCCATTATGGGATTCCTCCACACTATGTTCTGTATAGAATTCTCCCTCACTATGGGAGATCCCAGAGGTGTGACAAAAGGAACCTAAATGCATAATGATCTTGGGGAAGAGAATGAACCTTAAAGAGTCTAGAGGTGGATTTTTAAGCTTTTTCATACTACATTGCTTTATGGAAGTCTCTGTATCAGAATTAGATAAAAAGATTATATTGTATTTGCTGATTAGTTGTTTAAAATTTTATTTTGTTTCTTAAATTCTTTTACACTGTCATTTTAAGTTACTGTGCTTTGACAATTAACTATATGTACTGTATATATATATGCTCTTTATTTGTATCTCCCCATATGACTGGCCTGGAGAAGATACCAATATAAAAGTGCTTTTGAGTTACTTGTAATACGAGGTAAAGGGCCCATTTAGTAGCTAAAGTGAAGTGCACTATTATATCCCCACCTCTGAATTTATAAAAATGTAATGGATGAGACATATAAAGACATGTCTTTTACATCTGTTACAATATCATACCAGAGGAACTGGGAAGATTTTCCTAGGGTGTGGTACACCAAATGGGGTACCCAAGAGGAAGCATTTTCCAATGAAAGCTAACTAGCTTCTTAATAATTTGTAACTCTTCACCTTAATCTACCTCCACCAGAATGATCTAGATTCTTGGTGAAGATTTAGACCCAAAAGGTTTTCTTGAATTAGCTGCTATACTATTGTTTTTTTTTTTTATAAAGCTGTATTCTTAGTGAAAATTAATGTATCCTGAGTTGATCTGTGTATTTGCAACAGCCTCCTCAGAGGGGATTGTATAATTGTCATATAATTCTAGTTTTGTAAAAGTTAAGAAACTTGCTACCTCCCAGAACCTAGGAAGTGAACTGCTTGGAGAAGGTGCCATGGAGATGCCTGCAGAAACCTCATACTTCATTGAAAGATCCAGAATGAACTTTTAAAATATAATACTTCAAGGATTGGATATTAATTTAATTCTTACAGACATTGGCAAAGGAGTAATCTTTGGGAGTTTGAATCATAGTAACAAGCTGCTGAATCAGATATATACCAATCAAGAATAAGTATATATGAACAAAAGTTTCTAGGTTCTTAATCAAATAAACTCAATTCAATAAAAACATATTAGCTACATACTACTTATAAGGCACTATGTTCAGTGTTTGCAATATATAGACATCAATGAAACAGTAATTAGCCTGAAGGAGTCTATGTTTTACTGGTACTGAGAGTGAGGGGAGAAGAACCACCTGCACAGACAAGTAAATACTAGGCAATTTGAGAAGTAATACTACTTTGGCATCAGGCAAGACTTTGCAGAACAGCTAGCATCTTAGCTTAGCCCCAAAGAAAGATGAGGATTCTGAGAAACAAAAATGAGTAGGGAATTCATTTTAGGCATGGGAAATGCCTTTCGTGTGTGCATAGATATTTGAGACAGAATGGGTACTTTGAAAAGTTGCATGAGATGGGAATATAATGTGTATGTGAAGGGGAATTGTTTTAAATAAGGCTGAAAAAGGTAGGTTGCTGTCATTTTTAAAGGACTTTTACTAATTAAGTTTCACAGAGTGATTATATTTTAGAGACTATGGGGAATCACAGAAGGTTCCTGATTAGATGACATACTCCACAATAAAGATCAAATAAAGACAAACCCTATAGAGCTTTGATTTTCTCCACTGGGAATGACCTAAGCCACAATATACCTTTTAATAGGTGAAATGGGATATGGACTCAGGTTGTTGTCTTTGGATCTTAATAAACAAAGGTATAAGTACTCCTTTATTAGATACCAGGTTTCCAAATTTCCTTAATGGAACATATATTCAAATGGATCTATAATTTCATCAGTTTGAAGTTTCCTCTCAGGATGCAAGTACTGTACATCTGATCTTGCCCATTATGCCTTATCCATGTTCTGCCCAAGATTATCCAGAGATGAGTTTACCCCATGTGCTAAAAGCTTTCCTTGTTTCCTTCTAATAACATAAATGTAGCAATAGCACACTTTGACACTCCATCTGATATCCCTCATTTTTGTGACATGATAAAAAACATGAGTTAAATATCATCAAAATTTATGATAACATATTACATTACTCTGAATTTAACTGTCCTCTTGTTATTGATAATTTCTTTTTTTCCCCTATATATGACTTGTTTATATATTACTGTTTACAAATCTCCCTTATTATATTTTGAGCTTTTCAAATGTAAGAACTGTCTTTTGCCTTTTTTCTATCCTGAGGATTTAGCACAATTCTTGGCACATTATATGCATTTAATAAACTCTTATTGATTGAATGATATGGGCACTAAATGACTGTGACAAAAGTCCACTTGATACAAGGGATTTCAATTCTCACAGAGGAGAGTATTTCTTACAATAAGAGAGGATCCCACAGGAAGCTCATTTAGTTTTCAATGTGTGGGACATCAAACTTGCCATTTCAAAATTACATCAAACCCATTTTTTAGCCTCTCTGATAGCTCTGCTCCTGAGAGGCTGCCAGCAGGATGTCACTTTCAGTTATTTCCCAGCTGTCATCAGCAATGTTCCATTGGCCACTAAGGAAAACAATCCCCAAACTACGGAAATTAATGTTCTCTTTGCTCTGCTGTCACAAATGAATAGATCTTCAAGTAGAAATTATACAAGGAAAATTGCTTCCAGAACAAGACCACATTTTGCAAGAAAAAAAAGTCATACCACTGACCAATGCAAGGGCTTTTTTTAGAAAAATAGAGTTTACAAGAGAGAAACATGATGGACCTTTGTCAGATACTATCATAAGAAGAGTTAGACACATTTTCTATCATGACTGCTTGTCAAAGAGATTGTTTGTAAGCTGCATGGCCCTTTTCTGATAAAGTATATCAATTAATCTGGAGGCAGTCAAAATTTCAAAATTACTTTTTAAAGGGTAACTGATCTAGTAAAATTGCAGTAATTATGTAAGTTTAAGTTGATAAATGAACAATAAGCTAATCTTCAAAAAAACAATTTGACAATTGTTTTTGTGGTGGATTCTTTTCATGTGTGGCATTGTTATCTTGTTTCAATAGATATATAACTTCATAAATGTGGATGGGTGGTTACTTCCTGCAGTAATGTAGTTTTCAACCTCTGTAAACTAACTGGGTATATAACAGTATAAATTACAAATTGTCCAAAAGGGGCCTACTAGTTCAGTGGGACATGCTTTCCAAAGTTTGTCTTTTTAGCATGACATTCTTCTCAGCAATAAATACATAAACAAGTTAATAAATAAATAACAGAATAAATAAATGTTGCTGTATTATGATTATCAAAATCACAAGATCCAATTTTTAGGCTCCTAATTTCGGTATTTGGTGCTGTACAAAGAGAATTACATTCTGAGGTCAGGGAAGGGTGGCATCAGCATCTTAAGTTTGCAACAGATAATAAGGAAAATTCCCATTGCTTCAGAAGACAGACATTTTTTATGAAGTTAACAAACACATGAGTTTGGCTAAACCAATGCTCTCCATCCAATATTAGTCATTGGAACCAGCAATCACATCAAAGAACATACAGTGAGAAGAGGATGAAGTAGAGAATAGAAGGAGGGCAATCACATAAATGGTGGATCTGGAATTTTTTCCCCTCATCATTATACATTACATAGATAGCCTGGAGCTTGTATTTATCATGATTATGGATTTTTCTGTTGCTAATGATCTGACAAAGCATTTTGTTTAGTTTTGTTTTGTTTTGCTTTGTTGACACATTATTACAGAATAGAGATTCTGCCATCCCATAATCAGGATACTTAGGGAACACCATATGTTTTAGATAGTTTTGCTGCAATGATGGGTCTAGGATTCTTTCCCTACCTATGACTTTATATAGTTTTCTTTGGATCTGAGCAAAATATCTTACTTCGATGGCAGATTCTCAAATGTAACAAGGGAGAAATATTCTAGTGGCACAATAGACTGAGTACTGAGCATGGAATAGGGAACACGAGTTCAAATGTGCCTTCAGACACTAGCTGTGTGACCCGTGGCTAGTAATTTAATCCTGTTTCCCTCACTTTCCCCATCTGTAAAATGATCTGGAGAAGGAAATGACAAACTATTTGTTGGAAGGAAATTTAAGTAGCAGTTCCTTATTTTTCTTAGCTTAAGAATCCCTTTAATTTCATACTTTGTAACTGTGTAATTGTAATAAGAATATAGTCTCAGGTGAAAATCTATGTCGGTAACCAGATTAAAAATGTAGTCTTAAAATAATAGCTATAATTTCAAATGTGTGTATTGTTATAGTAATTTCAGGTGTTTGTTTTACCATAATAATCATAATTGAGTTACTATGTTAATCCTAGGTGTGGTCTGTGAAACTATTTCACAACATATTTTCTATCAAATTAATTTATGAAAGTGGCTACAGGAACCAGAAGAGCACCTGAAAGTTGTGGAGGCCAAGACCACTCAGAAGGTTTGTGGGTGTTGGGATGTACTATATCAAGAAAGACTTATAAAGGAACCCAGGTCAAAAGTGTTATGCCCTATCCATGAACTTTAAATTACTGTTACTCCTGTCAAGAATAATCCCTGTACGTCTTAACTGCCATTCTGTGTGTTCCTCTTTTTGCTTTTAAAAATGTGTCTGTGTCAAGGTTCAGAGTCCCTGGTTCAGCTGGTGAATCTGCAGACCTCTGGCCCTGTGATTTCTCTTTCACAATAAAGCCAGACCAAAAGGTTCTCCCAGCATTTTATTTTTACACACTCCTGCTCCATAGTATATAACAAGTTGTGAACAGTTTAAAAGGACTCAGTGCTGTTCTAAGTCAGTTGCTAAATCTGACAGCATTATTTGAGGCTTGAAAATGTTGCAGTGAAAAGTGTTGGACTTGGAGTCAGAAGGACCTGAGTTCAAATCCTGCTTTGGATACTAGGTTTCTGGATATAGACAATTCACTTCATGAAGAGAGGATTAACTTTCCCCTTGTCTATTTTTAACTAATCAAATCAAGAACTTAAAGTACCCTCACTTACCATTAAGTATGAGAGTTCACAAGTCACTTATTAGAGTAAGTGATAACTCCAAAGGCCCCTGACCACCCCCTTGGTCAATGCTAGGCAAATTGAAAGACTGCCATCTGTTTCTGTGAAGAAGGAGGAGTGATAGGAAGTGACATGGAAAAAAGGAGTATAAAAAGAGACCAAAATCATCTAGCAGGCATTCCTCTCCCAAAGTTTGGAGAGATTGGTTGTAGAGATTACTTTCCTGGCTTGAAGGAGACCTTTTGCCTAGATCCTGCATCAGCTTGATAGGTAAGTGACTGAGATTCTGGCCTTGACTTTGGAGGAGGCTGCGTTGGTGGAACCCTAGTTGAAGACAACAAAGGAACTTCTGGCTGAGGATTACTGGGAAATACATGTGGAGACAGAGTCTTGGGAAATCCCTTCTGGGAATGATCCTGGCTTCTCAGGAGAAGGCTTATTAAAATCTGTCTATCTACATTTTTTCCACTTTTACTCTTTCCATCTCTTTGTAAATAAAATTGCTAAAAGTCATTTTGACTTAAGCTATAATATTTTTAAATTGGTAACCAGAATATTACTTTAGAATTCTCATATTTAGCACAAAACCTAAATTTAAACTCTTACAACTTTTTCTCTCAGCTTCAATTTCCTCACCTGAAATGGGGGTAATAATAGATTTTAAAGATTTGTTGTAATGATTAAATGAAATAATATTTGTAAAACAGTTTGAACAACTTAAATAACTATATAAATGTTAACTATTATTCTTGACACCTCATTCCAAATGAAGATTATTAGGCTCATATGTGAGAGTGTGTTTTGGAGGTTCCCCTATGTCTAAATTCAAGGGACAAGAAGCAGAGAATAACGTAATTCCCTATTGGTGTTAGTGAAGAGGATATTTTTAAATTCTGACAAGAGTTCTCTTGAAGATTTGCTGAATACAGACTCTGCCTTTTTCAGCGGCTATTTTTCTCTCTGTCCTCTCATTCCCTATTCAAGCCAACTTAATGTCCCTGCTCACCACATGCTACACATCTTTTGAAGTGACTAGTGCTCAAACAGAAAGTATATCCAATCTCTTTAGCTGAGACAATAACTTTCTTCAAAAATTAGTTTTTATTTCACATGCCTCATCTTGCACTCTCATTGTTTTGACTTCTCTCATGTTTTGGAGATTTTCTGTTTGCTGAACTCTTTCAGTTTCTCTTGTTTTTTGACCGACTATTCTAATTTTTTTCCTCTTTCCCCCATTTTTTTTTATGATTCCAGATTGTCCGTCTAATTCTGAATAAATTCTTCCTTGACCTCTGATACATTTGTGGATGGTCCAGGTCTTATTTCAACTTTATTATTTTAATCTAGACTTTCACCTGAGGTTTATATCTACTCCTCACCACATACTTGAGGAACAAGAGTTATATCTATGTAATTTTCCTCTTATTTTTCACCCTCAGGATATTATGGCTATGGGCATTGCTTAGTAAAAAATAAGGCATATGCTAAGAGAAAATAACTGGAAATTCAATTGTAAACATCTTTTGATTGTATGTCCTTGAGCGTAGGCAGTGTCCTTTATCTCTTTCAAATTTCCAGCTTGTAGCACAAGTCCTGACTATAGTGGCTAATTAATAAATGTTTATTGATTGATTTACCACTGTTTAATAGATTGGAGGGCATACTATGGAATAAGTTCTTTCATATATTAAAAAAAATCACAATGTAGGACTCAATAAGTTTGTAACTTTTCCTGATGACCACACATTTGGGAACATAGTTTGGTGATAGATAAATGATTCTACAGATAGATAGAGAATAAAAAGGCAATTCCTGGTGGCCTCCAATAGAAAATTAAAGCCTTTCTCTTTATTGCAACTCTCACCAAAATTTTCTCTCCCAAACTGGAGAGAATAAATGATCTTTATAGGGAAGATGAGGATTCAAGATTACCAAACAGTCTCCAAAGACAGAAAAGAGACAACTATAGTCCAGATCAATTAGGATTTCACTCTTGATTTGCAGAAACATGGAAACACACTGAAATAGGCCACAGGTAATGTTGTTACTATTTTCATTGGGTCCTAAAAAGTTCCTTGGATGGTAGAGATGGAAGTGGAAGAGGATTGAGGGATTAAGATAGAGAGATTGTAATAATATGCTATGCTTGCTATGCTTAAATCAAGGAAAGTTTTATCTATCACCATTTCCTCATAACACTCAAAATTTATATCGCAGATTAAAGTTTATAAAAGTTACATTTATACTTTTACATATATTATTTCATTTGATTTCCCAACTTCCAAAGCATTCTCACCTTTCAACTGTAATAGTTAGAAAAAGGTTACCAAATTGTAGTAATTAAAATTAAATTATGAGCCTGTTAGTAGCTTTAGTAGCTTTATTATATCAAAGTAGTGATAGTAAAGAGAGGGAAATATAGGAAAGAGGTAGAGAGCAGTTTTGTGAAATAGCCTAATTGCCATTTTAATGGAATAAGGTTCACCATCAACAAAGGCTTTTTCAGGTCCACCTCCAGTCAGAATGCTGTGAGAGTCTCTTCAGCAAGAGTCACTAGTGCTGGAGTCTGAATCCGAGTTGACCCAACAAGAAATTGTCAAATATTCTACTAACAGATACTTTATCCAAGAATTAATATTCTTCTATTTAATAGTGACAGAGAGCCTGGATTAATTTCCTATCTTGGAATATAGTTGATGTTTTCCTATAACTTTATGTTGCAACTTTGAATTTTCATATATCTACTCACCCATATTGCCTTTGAAAATCGTGTTTTCGAGTAATCTATTTGATCCCAAAAGGATGATATGTGAACTCTAGATCCTTTCTCATTAAAGCTCCTTTGGTTTGTGGGTAATTCTACTTCTTGTACTTTTTAAAAAACATTTATTAATATTTATTTTTTTTGAAAACTTAACATGGTTACATAATTCATGCTCTTACTTTCCCCTTCACCCCCCCTGACTTACCCCTCGCCCCCATGGCAGATGTGTATTTCTACTGGTTTTAACATGTGTCATTGATCAAGACCTATTTCTAAATTGTTAATAATTGCATTGGTGTGGTAGTTTCGTGTCTACATCCCCAATTATGTCCGCCTCAACCCATGTGTTCAAGCAGTTATTTTTCTTCCATTTCTACTCCAGTAGCACTTCCTCTGAATGTGGGTAGCGTTCTTTTCCATAAATCCCTCAGTATTGTCCTGGGTCATTGCATTGCTGCTAGTACAGAAGTCCATTACATTCTATTTTACAACAGTGTATTGGTCTCGGTGTACAATGTTCTTCTGGCTCTGCTCCTTTCACTCTGCATCAATTCCTGGAGGTCTTTCCAGTTCACATGAAATTCCTCCAGTCTAATATTCCTTTGAGCACAATAGTATTCCATCACCAGTATATACCACAGTTTGTTCAGCCATTCCCCAATTGAAGGAAATACCCTCATTTTCCAGTTTTTTTGCCACCGCAAAAAGCACAGCTATAAATATTTTCATACAAGTCTATTTATCTATGATCTCTTTGGGGTACAAACCCAACAATGGTATGGCTGGATTAAAGGGCAGGCATTCTTTTATAGCACTTTGAGCATAGTTCCAAATTGCCAGCCAGAATGATTGGATCTGTTTACAACTCCACCAACAATGCATTAATGTCCTAATTTTGCCACATCCACTCCAGCATTCATTACTCTCCCCTTCTTTCATTTTAGCCAATCTGCTAGGTATTAGGTGATACCTCAGAGTTATATCCTCTATTATTTATCATTGTACTAGAAACATTAGCAGTAGCAATTAGAGAAGAAAAAGAAATTAAAGGTATCAAAATAGGCAAGGAGGAGACTAAGCTATCACTCTTTGCAGATGATATGCTGGTTGTAATAAGTGAATTTGGTAAGATGTAATAAGGGGATTTGGAGAGTATAATAGGGAAATCTTCAGGATGTTGTATGAGGATGAAGCTAGGGGTAATAACTGGTAGGATCAGGGAATAAGACAAGGCAAGGTACCCAAGGCTGGAGGTAATCAAGGGAATAGACTAGGTAGTAGGGAAGTTAAGGCAATATAGTGGAAGAGGAAGGTTCAATGAAGAAGGATGGTAGTTGAGGTGGTAGGAGAAATAAGGGTATGTCTGAGTTTAGGGAGTACTGAGTTTAGAGAGTACACTGAGGTAACAAGGGTTGCAAAGGAGAGGATGAATTAACCTAGGCAGGCAGACAGCAGCAGGGAAATACAGACTGCGACTTAGGTTAAAGACAAACATTGAAAGGAAATAGTATGATCCCTTCAAGTAATAAGGACACTTTACAGAGCCAAGTTGGGGTCAGCCAAGACAGCAGGAAACTGATTTCAGGCTTTAGTCAGTTTCACAGGAAGGGACCAGTATTGAAGTTACACTTCCTTCAAAATGGATACCCTCAGCTTCCCCAACTGCACAGAGTATGTTGTTCCTCTCTCTCTTCCTCCCTCTCTTACTAAGTAACTAATGAAGTAGCCAAAGGTCTTGTTTAAACACAAAAGGGTTTATTGTCTTCTAGGATAGATTGGTAGGATAGAGGATTAAGGATGCCCTAACAGCCACTTAGAGAAACCTCAGGTAGGGGAAGTAAGGCAGGAATGTGAGACAGAGAAAGGACCTGCCTTTCCTCAGCTCTCAAGGTGATTTGAAATCAAAAGGGGTTAGGAAGTTGGACACAAAGACTCAATAGATAATTTGTTGCAAGGGTAGGACTAAAATATCATATATTTGAACTATCTCTCAGATTCCACTCTTCTCTTCACTCTTCTCAGACATCCAGGTAGGGGAAATGAAGGTAGTAATAAGGTAGGGTAGGGAGATTCAAAGGATTTAGCTAAATTAACAAATTTCAAAAGAAACTGCAAATCTAGGTCAGGTTTCAATCTTCAGAAGGAGGTCAGGTGGACCCTGGTTCCCTGCACGAGTTCCCTGGACCAACTGAAACTTTTCCCAAGATTCTAAACTCTCTTTAACTGACAAAAGAACTCTGCAAAAGCCTGCAAAACTGTTATGCCCCCCTCTCTGTATCACATGGTCTACTTAAAAAATCCTAGAGAATCAACTAAGAAGCTTGTAGAAATAATCAACAATTTTAGCAAAGTTGCAGGATACAAAATAAATGCACATAAATCATCAGCATTTCTATATATTTCCAACATATCAAAGCAGCAAGAGGTAGAAAGAGAAACACCATTTAAAATCACCCTAGACAATATAAAATACTTAGGAATCTATCTACCAAAACAAACACAGCAATTATGCGAAAATAACTACAAAACACTTTCCAAACAATTAAAACTAGATCTAAACAATTGGAAAAATATTGTTTGCTCATGGGTAGGACAAGATAACATAATAAAAATGACTATTCTACTCAAATTAATTTACCTATTTAGTGCCATACCTATCAAACTACCAAAAAACTTTTTTACTGAATTAGAAAAAACTATAACAAAGTTCATTTGGAATAACAAAAGTTCAAGAATATCAAGGGAAATAATGAAAAAAATGTGAAGGAAGGGGGCCTAGCAGTACCAGATATTAAACTATACTATAAAACAGCGGTCCTCAAAATGGTATGGTATTGGCTAAGAGACAGAAGGGAGGATCAGTGAAATAGACTTGGGGTAAGTGGCATCAGCAAGACAGTGTATGATAAACCCAAAGAGCCCAACTTTTGGGACAAAAATACACTATTTGACAAAAACTGATAGGAAATTTGGAAAACAATATGGGAGAGATTAAGTTTAGATGAACATCTCACACCCTACATCAAGATAAATTCAGAATGGGTGAATGACTTGAATATAAAGAGGGAAACTATAAATAAGTTAAGTGGACATAGAGTAGTTTATTGTCAGATCTCTGGGAAAGGAAAGATTTTAAAACCAAGCAAGAGTTAGAGAAAATTACAAAATGTAAAATAAATGATTTTGATTATATCAAACTAAAAAGCTTTTGTACAAACAAAAACAACGTACCCAAAATCAGAAGGGAAACAACAAATTGGGAAAAATCTTTATAATAAAAAACTCTGACAGGGGTCTAATTACTCAAATATACAAGGAGTTAAACAAATTGTATAAAAAATCAAGCCATTCCCCAATTAATAAATGGGAAGAGACATGAATAGACAATTTTCAGGTAAAGAAATCAAAAGTATCAATGAGCACATGCAAAAGTGTTCTAAATCTCTAATAATTAGAGAAATACAAATCAATACTTCTTGTACTTTGTTGGGTTGGTGTTTCATACTATTTGGTTGATCAGGGCTACAGTAATACTACATGAATTGGTTTATTTCAGACCTAAGAGGTAGCAAATTTGATGCTGTAGGGAGATTTATATGAAGGAAGGCAGGGGTCTTGAGTGAAGAAGCCCTTTTAAGAGATGTAAAGAATTGGACTGAATTGTACAAAGAGCTAAGACACAGAAAATTTAGTTGGAATTCAAATAATATTATCATCTCTGTTTAACAATTATGTTTCATACATTAAGATCCTTTTAATGCCCAGCCCACAGAAGATGTGTTCATCTTCTGCAACTGTGCTAGGAATGGGAATTAGATACCACCTACTTTTCTAAAAGTTTTCATGGTCACAGAATCAGAGCTTTATGTGGATGATAAAGGTGAAAAACAATCATACTTTAGATAACAGTAAAGATGAGATATTAGGCAAAATCTAAGTCAACTATTAAAGAATATAACCAAGAGTATGGTCTCAAAATTATTAAAATAACTAACACAAATTAGATAACACTGCATTTCACTATTACTCTAAGAACAATAAGTAAATATCAGATAGCATTTGAAATGTTTATACAGTATATTTGTATATATGTAGATGTACATATATATGTTACATGCTTATATACATATATGTAGATGTGTATATATATTTCATTAAAATACTATTCTCATGTAAAGATATGTTTAGAGAAGATGGTGAATGACTTGTCAATGTGGCAAGGTTTGAGTACAAGTCTTATGTCTTATCATACATCAAATAGATGCATAACTAATTTAGGGGATTAGTGTTTCATTAACAAAACACTGGCTACCAGATAGTCATTATTTGGGGCTATAGCAATTCTTGATGGCCATTTACAAAGGCAAAATGTGATTTTGGTCTGTGTTGGTGAAAATTACATACAGATCATTCAAATTACTTGTCCTTGAATAATTCAAGAAATGATATTTTCCTAAATGCTTTATTACTTTAATGAAATTTATCCAGCCTAATTATATTTTGGTTATATTTTATAACAAGGTTAGAATAAATTCCAAAGTAATATTCGTTTCGGAACATTCATACCAAGTAGCTCAAGTTTATATTAACTAATTTTGGAATTCTAATCTTTGAACAATAAATCTAGGAAAAGGAAGACTCCCCCCCCCCAAAGCCTCAAGTCTAATAATTAGAATTAAGTATGAAAATGTCATGTTCTTAATATTGTAGAAGTTAAAGGTTTCACCCCCTTCTCATTATGGTAATCATAAGCATAAGTGTCTTTCTTAGAATCCTCAATAGAGAGGGTGCTGTTTTCTGCTAGACTTCTTGTAGAATCAGGAAGCTTCCATTTATCTATATACTGAGCTCATTTTCAGCTCCCTATATAGATAATGAGACCAGAAATTATTCTTTCGATTCCTCTAAGACATTAATGAAAAGTACCAATTATAAGGCCCCATAAAATTCACACAATTTTTCCTCTAGTCAAAGAAGGACCAAAATCAGTGCCTCCTTTCTCTCAAGTATCACTTCTTGGTTGCTTGAACTTTCCTCTCCCATCAGGTGTCATAATGCTGAATGCTGAGTTCCAAACGAGTTTAAATTTTGTTTTTATTTTTTAATTTTTTTTAGAAAAATTTTCCATGGTTACATGATTCATTTTCTTACTTTCCCCTTCAACTCCCCAAACACCTCTGGTTTTAACATGTTTCATCAATCCAGACTTATTTACATATTATTGATAGTTACATTGGTGTAATCATTTCGAGTCTATATCCCAATCATGTCCGCATAAACTCATGTATTCAAGCAGATGTTTTTCTTTCGTGTTTCCACTTCTGTAGTTCTTTCTCTGAATGTGGGTAGTGTTCTTTTCCATAAATCCCTCAGAATTGTTCTGGGTCATTTAATTGCTGCTAGTACAGAAGTCCATTATGTTCGAATTTACCACAGTGTATCCTCTCTCTGTACAATATTCTGTTGGCTCTGCTCCTTTCACTCTGAATCAATTCCTGGAGGTCTTTCCAGTCCACATGGAATTCCTCTAGTTTATTATTCCTTTGAGCACAATAGTATTCCATCACCAGCATAAACCACAATGTGTTCAGCCAGTCCCCAATTGAAGGACATATCCTCATTTTCCAGGTTTTTGCTACCACAAAGAGCATGGCTATAAATATTTTTGTACAAATCTTTTTATCTATGATCTCTTTGGGGTACAAACCCAGCAATGGTACAGCTGGATCAAAGAGGAGGCATTCTTTTAGTGATCTTTGGGCATAATTCCAAATTGCCATCCAGAATGGTTGGATCAGTTCACAACTCCACCAGCAATGGATGAATGTCCCAGTTTTGCCACATCCCCTCCAACATTCAATATTCTCCACTAAATGATATCATTTAGCCAATCTGCTAGGTGTGAGGTGATACCTCAGAGTTTTGATTTGCATTTCTCTAATTATTAGAGATTTAGAAAACCTTCTCATGTACTTATTGACAGTTTTGATTTCTTTATCTGTAATTTGCCTATTCATGTCCCTTGTCCCTTTATCAATTGGGGGATGGATTGATTTTTTATACGATTGATTTAGTTCCTTGTATATTTGAGTAATTAGACCTCTGTCAGAACTTTTTATTATAAAGATTTTTCCCAGTTTCTTGTTTCCTTTCTGATTTTGGTTGGATTTTTTTTTGGTTGTACGATTTTTTTTAACTTATTATAATCAGAATTATTTATTTTTCATTTTGTAATTTTTTCTAACTCTTGCTTGGTTTTAAAATCTTTCCATTCCCAGATATATGACAAGTACACTATTTGGTGTTCACCTAATTTACTTATAGTTTCATTATTTATATTGAAGTCATTCATCCACTCTGAATTTATCTTGGTGTAGGGTGTGAGATTTTGATCTAAACCTAATCTCTCCCATATTGTTTTCCAATTTTCCCAGCAGTTTTTGTTGAATAGTGTATTTTTCTCCCAAAAGTTGGGCTCTTTGGGTTTATCATACACTGTCTTACTGACATCACTTACCATAAGTATCCTCCCTCCTGTCTCTTAGCCAGTACCATATTGTTTTCATGACCACTGCTTTATAGTATAATTTAATATCTGGTAGTGCTAGGTCACCTTCCTTCAGGCTTTTTTTCCCATTATTTCCCTTAATATTCTTAAACTTTTGTTATTCCAAATGAACTTTGTTATAGCTTTTTTTTTTAATTCTGTAAAAAAGTTTTTGTTAGTTTAATAGGTATGGCACTAAATAAGTAAATTAATTTGGGTAGAATGGTCATTTTTATTATGTTAGTTCATCATACTCATGAGCAATCAATGTTTTTCCAATTGTTTAGATCTCATTTTAATAGTTTGGAAAGTGATTTTTAGTTGTGTTTGTATAATTCCTGTTTTTGTTTTGGTAGATAGATTCCTAAGTATTTTATATTGTCTAGGGTGATTTTAAATGGTGTTTCTCTTTCTAACTCTTGCTGCTGTGATATGTTGGAAATATATAGAAGTGCTGATGATTTATGTGTATTTACTTCGTATCATGCAAATTTACTAAAGTTGTTGATTATTTCTACTAGCTTTTTAGTTGATTCTCTAGGATTCCTTAAATAGACCATCACATCATCTGCAAAGAGTAATAGCTTAGTCTCCTCATTTCCTATTTTAATACCTTCAATTTATTTTTATTCTCTAATTGCTACTGCTAGTGTTTCTAATACAATGTTAAATAATAGAGTTGATAATGGGCATCTTTGTTTCACTCCTCATCTTATTGTGAATGTGTCTAACTTATCGCCATTATAGATGATGCTTGCTAATGGTTTTAGATATATATGTTTATTATTTTTAGGAAAGGCCCTTCTATTCCTATACTTTCTGGTGTTTTAAATAAGAATATGTTTTATATTTTGTCAAAGGCTTTATCAGCATCTATTGAGATAATCATGTGATTTTTGTTGATTTGTTTGTTGATATGGTCAATTATGTGCATGGTTTTCCTAATGTTGAACAATCCTTGCATTCCTGGTATAAATCTCACCTGATCATGATGGATAACCCTCTTGATCACTTGCTGGAGTCTTTTTGCTAGTATTCTATTTAAGATTTTTGCATCTATGTTCATTAGGGAAATTGATCTCTAGTTTTCTTTTTCTGTTTTTGATCTACCTGGCTTTATAATCAGTACCATATTTGTGTCATAAAAGGAATTTGGTAGGACTCCTTCTTTGCTTATTATATCAAATAACTTGTATAGTATTGGGATTAGTTGCTCTTTGAATATTTGATAGAATTAACTTACGAATCCATCTGGCCCTGGCAATTTTTCTTAGGCTGTTCTTTGATGGTTTTTTCAATTTCTTTTTCTAATATGGGATTATTTAAACATTCTATTTCTTCTGCTGTTAATCTAGGCAATTTATATTTTTTAAATATTCATCCATATTAACTAAATTGCTATATTTATTTCTATATAATTGGGCAAAATAGTTTTTAATGATTGCCTTAATTTCCTCTTCATTAAAGGTGAGGTCTCACTTTTCATCTTTGATACTGTTAATTTGGTTTTCTTCTTTCCTTTTTTTATTAGATTGACCAGTACTTTGTCTATTTTATCTATTTTTTCAAAATACCAGCTTCTAGTCTTATTTATTAAATCAATAGTTCTTTTACTATTGATTTTATTAATTTCTCCTTCGATTTTTAGTATTTCTAATTTAGTTTTCATCTGAGGATTTTTAATTTGTTCATTTTCTAGTTTTTTAAGTTGCATGCCCAATTCATTAACCTCTCCCCTCCCTAATTTGTAAATATATGCACTCAGTGATATAAATTTTCCCCTTAGAACTGCTTTGGCTGCATCCCATAGGTTTGGGTAAGAAGTCTCATCATTGTCATTGTCTTCAATGAAATTATTAATTGTTTCTTTGATTTGTTCTTTCATGAAATTATTTTGGGGAACCATATTACTTAATTTCCAATTAGTTTTTGGTTTGCCTCTCCATGTATTCTTACTAATAACTATTTTTATTACATTATGATCTGAAAAGGTTACATTTATTATTTCTGCTTTTTTGCATTTGTTTGCCATGTTTCTATGCCCTATTACGTGATCTATCTTTTTGAATGTTCCATGTGCTTCTGAAAAGAAGGTGTATTCCTTTTTGTCCCTATTTATTTTTCTCCATATATGTATTAACTCTAATTTTTCTAGAGTTTCATTCACCTCTCTTATATCCTTCTTATTTATTTTTTGGTTTGATTTATCTAGATCTGATAGGGGAAGGTTGAGGTCCCCCACTAGTATAGTTTTGTTATCTATTCCACCCTTAAGTTCCACCAGGTTCTCCTTTAGAAATTTGGAAGCTATACTGTTTGGTGCATAGATATTGAGTACTGATATTTCTTCATTGTTTATACTGCCTTTTCTAAGGATGTAGTTACCTTCCCTATCTCTTTTAACCTTATCTATTTTTACTTTGGCTCTGTCAGAGATCATGATGGCAGTCCCTGCCTTCTTTTTCTCATTTGAAGCCCAATAGATTTTGATCCATCCTTTCATTTTTACTCTATGTATGTATGACTATTTAATGTGTTTTTCTTATAGACAACATCTGGTAGGATTTTGGTTTCTAATCTACTCTGTTATTTGCTTCTGTTTTATGGGCGAGTTCATCCCATTCACATTCAGAGTTATAATTATCATCTGTGCATTCCCAGACATTTTTATTCTCTCACCTTTTCCTGTCCTTTTTTCTTTCACTATTTCCTTCTATACCAGTGTTTTGTTTTTAATCAGTTCCCCTGATTCCCTCCCTTATTTTACTTCCCTTTCTCCCCTTTCCCTTCTTATTCCCCTCTTATTCTTCTTTTGGATCATTTTAAGCTCCCCCTCCCCTCGCCCTCTCCCTTCCTAGTGTTTGTTCCCTCTCTACCAGTCCTTTTGTTACCCTTCTACTTCTCTATATGGCAGGAATCAATTCTCTGCCGTAATGGATCTGATTGTTCTTCCCTTTTAAAGTTGATTCCAATGCACTTAAGTATTAAGTATTTCCTCTCTCTAACCTCTTTACCCTTACAGTGTACTGTTATTTTTCCCTATTGGTCCCATGAGTTTCTTTATGGAATATAAATTCATTCCTTTTGTTCGTTTTCCTATTTTTCTTATTATTACCTTCTTTCCTCCCCTAATTTTGTATATATTTATACATACATACATACATACATACATACATACATACATATATATTGCCTGACATTTCATCCTATACAGTTTGTCACTGATCCCTCTATGTAAAATTCTTCTAGTTACCCTGTTGGTAACAACAATTTTTAATATTTGCCAATATCTTCTTTTCTTCTTGGGATACAAATTGATTAAACTTATTGGGTCAATTAAAGAAAATAATTTTCCCCTCCCCCCATTCTCTTAATTACCTTATGGTGATTCTCTTGAGTTCTGTGTTTGGGCAGCAAACTCTCTGATCAAGTCCAGTTTTTTCTTGATGAATGCTTGGAAGTCTTCAATTTTATTGAATGACCATATTTCCCCCTGCAATAATATAGTCTGATTTGCTGGAAAGTTGATTCTTGGTTGTAGATCTAGTTCTCTTGCTTTCCAGAATATTGTGTTCCATGTCTTCTTGTCCTTCAATGTAGATGCAGTCATATCCTGTGTTATCCTAACTGTGGTGCTCTGATATCTGAATGACTTCTTTTTAGCAGCTTGTAATATTTTTACCTTGGTCTGGTAGTTTTTGAATTTGGCTATAATATTCCTGAAAGTTGTCAGTTGTGGATTAAATGTAGGAGGTGATCTGTGTATTCTCTCAATTTCCACTTTTCCCTCTTGTTCCAGAATTTCAGGACAATTGTGTCTGGTAATTTCTTGTAGCATGCTATCTAAACTTTTTCTTTTATCATAATGTTCTGCTAAAGCAATAATTCTTAAGTTGCCTCTTCTAGCTCTGTTCTTCAGATCTTTGGTTGAATCAATGAGGTGTTTCATATTCTCAAATTTTTCATTCTTTTTAATAAATTCTTGGTGCCTTGTGAAGTCATTTGCTTCTAGTTCTTGAGTTCTGTTTTTTAAAGACTAAATTTCTTCCTGGCTTTTTGGTTATCCTTCTCTTTCTTGTCTGATTTTCTTTGTAGATCATCTTTTGCATTCTTTGCTTCATTTTCAAGCTGGCTAATTCTGGCTTTTAAGACTTTTTTTTCTTGTTTCATTTCATGTATTTCCCTTTTTAAATTTTTTTTAAAAATTTAAAAAATTTCAAAAAAAAATTTTTAATGCCTTGTTTGGGGTTTAATTAGCAATGTCCTCCCAGGTAATCTTGAATTTGAGAACAATTTGACTGAGGCTTGAGTCAAGAAAAATATTTAAGCTTGTAAAAAACAGCAGCTGAACTTTTATTACCCTTGTCCAGTGATGGACAAACTGAGTCCTGCAAGCCAAATAAGTCCCCCTGAAATGTTCTATCCAGTTGCTCAACATTATTCCTAATCTGAAAAATACAATGAGTAGGATATAATGCAATGAAACTTCAAAAGAGTTGCCTTAGAGACAGACTGACAGATGAGCATTTCTTTTCCTTTGTCCCCCTATTTAAAAAGTGTGCCTATCACTGCCATAGTCCTATTAGCTTTGATATGTAAATATCTGGTACTAAAGTATAATTATTTAAAGGAATCCTTCTAGTAAATTCAAACTATGTTCCATTTATTATTTTATTTTTATTTTAAGACCTAATATTTTACTATAATATCTTACATGTTATCTGTAATAACTTCAGCTGAAAATTTGTTCCAACTTTGTTATTGATTTTTGAAACAGATAAATATTTAAGCCAGCTACATTTAATATTTTGTTAATTTGGCATTTGCTACCATTACAACATTATAAAATAGTATATTTTGCTATACTTTGTCAAATTTTTATTTTTTTGGTTTCTTTCTAAAATATAGAAAAGTGTTTTGTATTTTTGTTCTGCAATATTAAATTTTTTTGTCCTATGCATTTGCTGATAATGGCCAATACCTGGGAATTGTGCAGATTATTTAAAAATTACTAGAAACAAGTAATTTGGTAAAATTTTTCCTATTGGGAAAATAATTTTTTAACTTATCATATGTGAATTTTGGGCAAGGGATTACAACATAAATAGAGGTGACAGTTATGCTAGCAATTAAAAAAGCTAGATTTTATTTGTTTAATAGCTGTTTTTTAAATAAAGTGATAATATTAGTGTACTTGAGTCAAACTTATTAGTTTGAATTAAAAGCAAAGTATTAGGGGAAATTGTCTCAGATTGCATATTTGTTTATCTCATGAAAGAGATAATTTTTGATAATGGGTGACATTGTAACAAATGGGTTGAATCCAATTTTGCATTTTAGTGATTGAATCAAACTTAGAAATCCGTAATCTGTTGCAGGTGAAATAAGAATAGAAATCAACATACTCTGCTTTTCTACATTTGGAAGTGTATTATAGACTTGTTTTCTTTTTAAGGCTTCTGAGACTGGCTTGCTTTTATTAGGGAAGTTTGTAATTCAAAATACCTCCTGAATGAAAATGTGCCTCTGAATTTACATTGTTTTTCTCCTTTTTCTCCATTGAGTTCTTATTTGACAAAGAGAAGTTAAATTAATTTCGGTGGGCATGGAGAGAATGAAATACCTAGCATCTTTCCTTGTGTCTACTCAGAGGCCCTTTCCTCCTTTCCTCTCAGCTACTTCAGTTAGGGTACAATATACCAGTCTGCCAGATTGAGAAAGGTGACTTAAGACTGCTACAGGTCATAGAGCTTTTTGGAATTAATTAAAAAGACAAAACAATTGAATGGCTTTTATGTAGTAAACAAAAATGGTCTCCTGCATCTATTTTCAAAGTCAATTGTTTTTCAAAGAGAAATTTCAAATTTTCTTCTATATTTTCATTCTTTTGAATATATATTATTGTTTCCTGCTATATTATAAAATCACTACTATCAATTTGCACAATTATAATTTTTAGGGAACCATTTTTTTCTTTGTGGATTCATATTTCATTTCTTAGGGAGTTATTTTCCTTATTGGGGAATTATATTTCCTTTTATTTAGTAAACTATTCTCTTCAGGAAATTTTTCTGTGAAACTGTTGATTTTTTTCTCTAATTTTATTTTATATTTTTTCTTCTAATATGGTTTCATTTCTTTTTCAAACCTTTCTTTTTAGTTAACCTAGGAGTTCACTTTTTGAGTTTTACATACTCTTATATTTTCCATTGAGGCTTCACACATTTCCATTTTTGCATTACTATCCCATTCTGAGCTTGCATTTTGATTTTTGTTCCTTAAATATTTTTTCTAATCTTACCATTTTGAGTCTTTTTCTCATTTGGGGGTTATTTTTTCCCCTTGATTTTGTCTAAATGCTGAAGCTTAGCTCCTTTTCTGGGGTGGAGGTGATACTCTTACCTGCTTCTACTATGTGTATTGATGTCTTAGCTGTTTTGTTCCAAGAGTGAGCACTCCACAGAGATTGTCTAGTAGCACTTTTATGTGAAGTTTTGCAACCCTTCGGTTCAGAGGCAGTTTGTACTATGTTGAATTGGGTTCAGCACAACCTCATTAAGGCTGTACCCTGTTGGCCTCAGTTGCTACCACTACTACCCATGCTCTGTAATGTCTACTTTCCTATCTACCACCTGTTCAGTATTGCATTGGATCCAGCTTTTATCCTGTTGAGACTCAGCCCAACTAAGAAAGCTCTTTCCACTAACACTTCTATGGTATCAGAACTAAGTTCTGCTGAGGCAAGCCTCAACATTCTTTTTCAACATTCTTTTTGTACTCCAGCGAGGCAACTCCTTTTTACTACTGTCTTTTCATGTCTTTCTGGGCTAGGGCACTACTCTACTCCTTCTCCTGGTTCTATTGCTGCAGAATATATTTTGAAGTGTTATTGTTCTTTTTTAATTTGGAGGATCCTTGGCAGATTATAAAAGTTTCTTAATCCAACATCTTGGCAAATGGAAGTCAATCCCCAAATTTAAATCTTGATGACTCCTAGTTCTGTCCATATATATTTTATTTTTGCTTTTAGACTATTTTTCCATGGTTACATGATTCATGATTTCCTACTGCCCATCTTCCCTGATCCTGGAGCTGACAAGCAATTCCATTAGGTTAAACATGCATTATTGTTCAAAACCTATTTCCATGTTACTCATATTTGCAGTAGAGTGACTGCTTCATATTCACTGGGGTGAAACTACACCGATCTCTTCTTACTATCTGAAGATTAAATCTATTTAACTAAAGTTATTCTAATAGATGATCTTAAATTTATATAATTCTCCTTAAATTATCTACAAAATTTTACCAGCTGCCTCAAACTAATTGTCAACTCATGATACATAGTTTTGGCCCCTTCTCATACCAGGGCACCTGAAACTAATGCTGCTCAAGTGATAGGAAAGAGAGCCACTTTTCTCCAACTAATCTTCTTCAGATGAAAAGACATTTTCTCTACTTCTCCAAAGTTAACTATTAAGAAAATCCTTCACAGATTTATCAGAGCTAACTCTCCAGTCACCTACTCCAAGCAAGAAAGCTCCAGAGAGTGACCAGTTCTGTCTTTCCTATCATGCAATTCTCTTAAAGTGACCCACAGACAATTCTTTCCTTCTCTGCTTAAAGGAATCAAGGTAAAATTTAAAACTCTTTATCTAGTCTAAATCCTTACTTATATCTAGGTTAATTAACTAATTAAATTCCTATCCTAACAGCTTCTTTCACTCTGCATCAATTCCTGGAGGTCATTCCAGTTCACATGTAATTCTTCCAGTTTATCGTTCCTTTTAGCACAATAATATTCCATCACCATCAAATACCACAATTTGTTTAGCCATTCCACAATTGATGGACGCCCTTTCAATTTCCAAATTTTTGCTGCCACAAAAAGCTTGGCTATAAATATTTTCATATATTTTTTCCTTATTATCTCTTTTGGGTACAAAATCAGCATAAGTATCACTGGGTCAAAGGGTAGGCATTTTTTAAAAGCACTTTGTCCATAATTCCCAATTGCTCTCTAGAATGGTTGGATTAATTCACAACTCCACCAGCAGTGTATGAATGTACTAATTTTCCACATCCCTGCAACATTTATTACATTACTTTCTTGCCATATTGGACTGTCTGCTAGGTATAAGGTGATACCTCAGAGTTGTTTTAATTTGTATTTCTCTAAACAAGAGGTATTTAGAATACTCTTTCATGTGCTTGTTGACAGTTTTTATTTCATGTGAGAACTAGCTATTCATGTGCTTTGACAATTTGTTGATTGATGAATGACTTGATTTTTGCATAAATTTGACTTTGTTCCTTATATATTTTGGAAATTAAACCTATGTCAGAGAGTTTTGTTATAAAAATATTCTCCCAGTTTGTTGCTTTCTTTCAAATTTTGGTTGCATTGGTTTTGTCTGTAAAAAACCTTTTTAATTTTATGTAATCAAAATCACTCATTTTTCATTTCATAATATTCTCTATTATCTTGGTCGCAAATTCCTTCCTTTTCCACAGATTTACAGGTATACCATTCTATGTTCACCTAATTTACTTATAATTTCACTCTTTATATTTGTCATTTATCCATTTTGAATTTATCTTGATATAGGATATAAGATGTTGCTTTAGACCTAATTTTTCCAATATTGTTTTCCAATTTCCCCAGTAGTTTTTGTCAAATAATGAATTCTTGACCCAAAAGGTGTGATCTAACACTAGCTTGCTGAGGTCATTTACCCCTAGTCTTTTCCACTGATCCACCCTTCTGCCTCTTGGTCAGTACTATATCATTTTGATGACTATTGCTTTATAGTACAGTTTAAGATTTGGTACTGCTTCCTTCCTTCACTTTTTTTTATTTGTTCCCTTGATATTCTTGACCTTTTGTTCTTTGTTATACTTTTTTTTTTCTAATTCTATAAAAAAGTATTTTGGTAGTTCACTAGGTATGGCACCGAATAACTACATTAATTTGGGTAGGATTTTCACTTTTATTACATCAGTTCATCCTACAAATAAGCAATTAATATTTCTCAAATTATTTAGGTCCAGTTTTAATTGTTTGAAAAGTGTTTTGTAGTTGTGTTCAGATAATATCTGTGTTTGTCTTGGTAGGTAAATACCTAAGTATTCTATATTGTCTAGAGTGATTTTAAAAAGACTTTCTCCTTCTAACTCCTCCTGCTGAATTTTGTTGTAAATATATAGAAATGTGTTGATAATTTACATGGATTTATCTTTTACCTTGCAACTTTACAATAGTTGGCAATTATTTCTACTAGCTTTTTACTTGATTTTCTAGATTTTTCAAGTATACCATCATTTTATCTGCAAAGAGTGATAGTTTAGTTTCCTCATTGCCTGCTTTAATCCCTTCATTTTTTCTTCTCTAATTGCTACTGCTAGAGTTTCTAATACAATATTAAATAATAGAGGCTATAATGCGCATCCTTCCTTCACTCCTGATCTTACAGGGAAGGCTTCTAACTTGTCCCCATTGCAGATGATATTTGCTGATGGTTTTAAATATATATATATATATATACTGTTTATTATTTTGAGGAAGGATCATTCTATTTCTATAATTTCTAATATTTTCAATAGGAATGGGTGTTGTATTTTGTCAAAGGCTTTTTCTGCATCCATTGAGATAATTATGTGATCTCTGTTGGTCTGGCTATTGATATGATCAATTATGTGGATGGTTTTCCTAATATTAAACCATTCTTGCATTCCTGGTATAAATCCCACCTGGTCATAGTGAATAATCCTTGTGGTAACTTGCTGGAGTCTTTTTGCAAACATTTTATTCAAGATTTTTGCATCTATGTTCATTAAGGAAATTGGTCAGTAGTTTTCTTTTTCTGTTTTCGTTCTGCCTGGATTTGGAATCACTACCATATTTGTGTCATTAAAATAATTTGGTAAAACTCTTTCTTTGCTTATTTTGCTAAATAGTATGTGTAGTATTGGGGTTAGTTATTCTTTGAATAATTGATAGAATTCAGTTGTAAATCCATCTGTCCCTTGGAATTTTTTCTTAGGAAGCTTTTTGATGGCTTGTTCAATTTCTTTCTTCTCAAATGGCATTATTTAAATATTCTATTTCCTCTTTTGTTAATATAGGCAATTTATATTTTTCTAAATATTCATACATTTCATCTAGATTGCCATATTTATTGTCATAAAATTGGGCAAAATAGGTCTTATTAACTATCTTAATTTCCTCCTCATATGTGAGATCAATCTTTTCATCTTTGACACCATTAATTTGATTTACTTCTTTCTTTTTTTATTAAATTAACCATTACTTCATTTTATTTTATTTTTTTTAAATGTCAGCTCTAAGTCTTTATTTATTAATCCAATAATTCTTTTACTATCAATTTTATTAATTTCTCCTTTGATTTTAAGGATTTCCAGTTTAGTTTTTATCTGGGCATTTTTAATTTGTTATTTTTCTAATCTTTTAAATTGTAAACCCAATTCATGGATCTTCTCAATCTTTATTGTGTTGCTATAGGCATTCAGAGACATACATTTCCCCCTGTGTACTTCTTTGGCTCTATCCCATAAGTTTTTATATTATATCTCCTCACTGTCATTCTCTTTAATGAAGTCCATTATTGTTTCTATGATTTCTTTTTTGACCCACTAGTTTTGATGAATTAGATTATTTAGTTTTCAATTAATTTAATTTGCCTTTCCATAGACCCTTGTTCAGTATGATTTTTAGTGCATTATGATCTGAGAAAGTTTTATTTATTATTTCTGTTTTTCTGCATTTGTTTGAAATATTTCTATGTTCTAGTAAACAGTCTTTGAATATATACCATGTACTACTGAAATGAAGGTGTATTTTTTCATTCCTATTGAGTTTTCTCCAGATACCTATTAACTTTAATTTTTTAACATTTTATTCACTTCCCTTTCTTCTTTCTTCTTTATTTATTGTTTTGATTTATCGAGTTTTGAAAAGGGAAGGTTGAGGTTCCCCACTAATATGGTCTTACTATCCATTTCCTCCTTGAGCTCCTTTAGTTTTTTCCTTTAGAAATCTATATGCTAGACCATTTGTTGTATAAATATTTATTAATGATATAACTTCCTTTTTTATAGAAACCTTTAACAGAATGCAATTTCCTTCTGTAAAAGGAAATTCTTAGTTCTCTTTGAATTTGCACTTGTGAAAGGGATTTTTGCCTAGTTGAAGTTAACACTTTGGTTAACAATAACTTTGAACCAATCTAACCTTGAACTAGGTAGAAGAGCTCTCAAACCACTTAGTGAATTCACATCCTACCTAGTGGTAGATGAGAAGACAGCAAGATACTTACAGAGTTCCACCCTTTTGTCTAACTCAAATAATCAGAAATTTGTTCACACCTTCAGAAAGTATGATGAGTGTTTTTGATGAGTGTTCACCCCATCAGAAAGTGAGAACTAGTTCTTACAAACACTGCCCCATGGCAGTGCTAGACAATGTGGAAACTTTGATTGGCCCCTGTGAAAAGGGGCAGGGTCAGGAAACGACCATAAAAAGCACAACATTATTTCAATTGAGGCAGTCTGACGAAGTTGAGTCTAGTGGAGAGTAAATTCCAAAAAGAGTCACTCCAGGAAGGAAGGCAACTTTAAGAAGAAGCTCAGCTCAAAGAAGAACTTTGGCCTCAGGAGTTATCTTCAGCTCCAATCATTATCTTCACCTGCCTCTTGGAGGGAACTTGGGTGAGTTGATAGTTGGTTTTCCCTTCCTGTCTTCTGGAGATAACTTAATTGTGATTAAAGGTTAACAAGTCCTGGCTAAGCCAAGCACTGGAAAATATTTAGTTAGGCTAATGTCTTCTCTACCATTTTGTATTTCTCTGCTTTCACTCTTTCCACCTATTTTATAAATAAAAGATTTATAATTTTCATATATTTAGCCAAACCATTAATTTTAACATTTATACTTCCTTATCTCTTTTAAACAGAGCATTTTCTGCTTTAGTTTTGTCTGGTATCATGATTGCTACCCCTTTTTTTTACTTTAGACGACATCACCAATTTGGCTTGAGTGCTTTAGTGTGTGTCACCCTCTGTAAGGGTCAAAAATTAAGGTTGGACTAAATCTATGAGAATATGGTTGCCAAAATTAATATATCTCAAGTCAAATGTCTTTTTAGCAGCTTTATTTATAAAATACAGGGAAAGAGTAAAAGTAGAGAAATGAGAGAGAAGATAGAGAAGGTATCCATTCTATAATTACTCTGGTCCATTTCAAATCAGGTAGAGCTAGTTAACTCTCCACCAGAGGACCATGGGTAGGAGGGGCTCATGGCAAATAAAGCAAGGGTTCCAGGCACAAGGCCTCCTCCAAGACAGGGGTCCTCTACAGAAGTTAGTACTTTCAAGAGCCAAGAAAGGAGTCAGTCTTTTCACTCACCCAATCATAGTCCAAAGAGAAGATCCAAGAACAGTCTTACCAGAAGTAGTCTGAGGTCCCAAGCTGGAACTCCTCCAAGGCCAAGTTCAAAGGAGAAAGAGGTGGTCACAGTAAGTTTTTGCCACTTTTAAAGACCCTTCTTTGTGTCACTTCCTGTGCCTTCCCCTACTTTATAGGGACCAATTGCAGTTTTAGAATTTTCTTAGGAGTGCCCAGGGGGCAGTCAGTTGTTTCTGAGTTGTCACCCACTTTAGCATGTGGGTTGCAGATATTCCCCCTCTTAGGAGTGTATATGCTTCTGGTGATTAAATTTAAAAGTAAGGGAGGAGAGAGTTAATCCCATCTTCCCTCATGCCTCAAATGTGTTTCTTGTAAACAACATAAAGTAGGATTCTGGTTTTTAATGTACTCTGCTGTCTACTTCCTTTTTATGCATGAGTTGCTCCCATTCACATTCAGTGTTATGATTACTAACTGTGTTTGCCCTCCATCATATTATTCCTTTTAGATCCCCCTCTATTCCCTTCTCTCTGTTCCTCCCCACTGGTGCTTTTTGTCACCCATTACCTCCTCCTCCCTCTAATTACCTCCTTCTTTCCTTATCTTATTCCCCTTCAACCTCACTATGGTATAAGATAGAATTCTATACCCCACCAATTATAATTGTTTTATCCTCTGTAAGATGCGTTCAAGCAATTGTTTATCTTTTATGTTTCCTCTCCTGCAGTTCTCCCTCTGAATGTGGGTATCGTTCTTTTCCATAAATCCCTCAGAATTGTCCTGGGTCATTGCATCACTGCTAGTACAGAAGTCCATTACATTCTATTTTACCACAGTGTATTGGTCTCTGTGTATAATGTTCTTCTGGCTCTGCTCCTTTCACTCTGCATCAATTCCTGGAGGTCTTTCCAGTTCACATGAAATTCCTCCAGTCTAATATTCCTTTGAGCACAATAGTATTCCATCACCAGCATATACCACAATTTGTTCAGCCATTCCCCAATTGAAGGGAATACCCTCATTTTCCAGTTTCTTTTGCCACCACAAAAAGCACAGCTATAAATATTTTCATACAAGTCTGTTTATCTATGATCTCTTTGGGGTACAGACCCAACAATGTTAAGGCTGGATCAAAGGGCAGGCATTCCTTTATAGCCTTTTGAGCATAGTTCCATATTGCCAACCAGTATGGTTGTATCATTTCACAACTCCAACAGCAATGCATTAATGTCCCAATTTTGCCACATTCCCTCCAGCATTCATTACTCTCCCCTTCTTTCATTTTAGCCAATCTGCTAGGTGTGAGGTGATACCTCAGAGTTGTTTCGATATGCATTTCTCTAATTATTAGAGATTTAGAACACTTTTTCATGTGCTTATTGATACTTTTGATTTCTTTACCTGAAAATTGCCTATTCATGTCTCTTGCCCATTTTTCAATTGGGGAATGGCTTGATTTTTTTATACAATTGATTTAACTCCATGTATATTTGAGTAATTAGACCCCTGTCAGAGTTTTTTGTTATAAAGATTTTTTCCCAATTTGTTGTTTCCCTTCTGATTTTGACTAAATTCTTTTTGTTTGTACAAAAGCTTTTTAGCTTAATATAATCAAAACCATTTAATTTACATTTTGTAATTTTCTCTAACTCTTGCTTGGTTTTAAAATCTTTCCTTTCCCAGAGATCTGACAGGTATACTATTCTGTGTTCACTTAACTTATTTATAGTTTCCCTCTTTATATTCAAGTCGTTCACCCATTCTGAATTTATCTTGGTGTAGGGTGTGAGATGTTCATTTAAACCTAATCTCTCCCATATTGTTTTCCAAATTACCCAGCAGTTTTTGTCCAATAGTGGATTCATGTCCCAGAAGTTGGGCTCTTTGGGTTTATACACTGTCTCGCTGACGTCATTAACCCCAAGTCAATTCCACTGATCCTCCCTTCTGTCTCTTAGCCAGGACCATATTGTTTTGATTACTGCTGCTTTATAGTATAGTTTAATATCTGGTACCCATAGGCCCCCTTCCTTCACATTTTTTTCATTATTTCCCTTGATATTCTTGATCTTTTGTTATTCCAAATGAAATTTGTTATAGTTTTTCCTAATTCAGTAAAAAAGTTTTTTGGTAGCTTGATAGGTATGGTGCTAAATAGGTAAATTAATTTGGGTAGAATGTTCATTTTTATTATGTTAGCTCATCCTACCCATGAACAATTAATGGGCTTCCAATTGTTGAGCTCCAGTTTTATTTGTTTGGAAAGTGTTTTGTAGTTGTTTTCATATAATTGCTGTATTTGTGTTAGTAGATAGATTCCCAAGTATTTTATATTGTCTAGGGTGATTTTAAATGGTGTTTCTCTTTCTACCTCTTGCTGCTTTTATGTGTTGGAAATGTATAGAAATGCTGATGATTTATGTGCATTTATTTTGTATCCTGCAACTTTGCTAAAATTGTTGATTATTTCTACAAGCTTGTTAGTTGATTCTCTAGGACTTTTTAAGTAGTCCATCATATCATCTGCAAAGAGTGATAGCTTAGTCTCCTCATTGCCAATTTTGATACCTTCAATTTCTTTTTCTTTTCTAATTGCTATTGCTAGTGTTTCTAGTATTATGTTGAATAATACAGGTGATAATGGGCATCCTTGTTTCACTCCTGATCTTATTGGGAAGGCTTCTAATTTATCCCCATTGTATATAATACTTGTTGATGGTTTTAGGTATATACTCTTTATTATTTTTAGGAAGGCTCCTTCTATTCCTATACTTTTTAATGTTTTCAATAGGAATGGATGCTGTATTTTGTCAAAGGCTTTTTCAGCATCTATTGAGATAATCATGTGATTTTTGTTTGTTAGACTGTTGATATGGTCAATTATGTGGATGGTTTTCCTAATGTTGGACCATCCTTGCATTCCTGGTATAAATCCCACCTGATCATGGTGGATGATCTTCTTAATTACTTGCTGGAGTCTCTTTGCTAATATTATATTTAAGATGTTTGCATCTATGTTCATTAGGGAGATTGGTCTATAGTTTTCTTTCTCTGTTTTTGGTCTACCTGGCTTTGGGATCAGTACCATATTTTTGTCATAAAAGGAATTTGGTAGGACTCCTTCTTTGCTTATCATATCAAATAATTTGTATAGTATTGGGATTAGTTGCTCTTTGAATGTCTGATAGAATTCACTTGTGAATCCATCAGGTCCTGGTTATTTTTTCTTAGGGAGTTCTTTGATGGCTTGTTCAATTTCTATTTCTGATATGCGATTATTTAGGTATTCTATTTCTTCTGCTGTTAATCTAGGCAATTTATTAATTTTGTAAATATTCATCCATATCTCCTAAATTGTTATATTTGTTTCCATATAATTGGGCAAAATAGTTCTTAATGATTGCCTTAATTTCCCCTTCATTAGAAGTGAGTTCTCCCTTTTCATCTTTAATACTGTCAATTTGGTCTTCTTCTTTCCTTTTTCTTATTAGATTGACCAGTACTTTGTCAATTTTATCTGTTTTTGCAAAATGCCAGCTTCTAGTCTTATTTATTAATTCAATAGATCTTTTACTTTCAATTTTATTAATTTCTCCTTTAATTTTTAGTATTTCTAATTTAGTTTTCATCTGGGGGTTTTTAATTTGCTCGCTTTCTAATGTTTTGAGTTGCATACCCAATTCATTAATCTCTGCCCTCCTTAATTTGTTAATATATGCACTCAAGGATATAAATTTCCCCCTGAGTACTGCCTTGGCTGCATGCCACAGAGTTTGGTAGGATGTCTCATCATTGTCATTCTCTTCAATGAAATTGTTGATTATTTCTATGATTTATTCTTTGACAAATTGGTTTTGGAGAATCATATTGTTTAATTTCCAATTGTTTTTTGATTTGCCTGTCCAGGTGCTCTTACTAATTATTATTTTTATTGCAGTATGATCTGAGAAGGTTACATTTATTATATCTGCTCTTTTGCATTTTTTTGCAATGATTCTATGCCCTATTACATGGTCAATCTTTGTGAATGTACCATGTGCAGCTGAAAAAAAGGTGTATTCTTTTTGTCCCTATTTATTTTTCTCCACATATCAATTAAATCTAAATTTTCTAGGACTTCATTCACCTCTCTTGCCTCTTTCTTATTTATTTTTTGGTTTGATTTATCTAGATCTGAAAGAGGAATATTTAGATCTCCTACTAGTATGGTTTTACTATCTATTTCCTTCTTGAGCTCTCCCAGTTTCTCCTTCCCTTTCTGCCCCCTCCCTTGTTATTCACCTTTTTTTGTTTTTTAAAGGCCTAATGAATTCCCTCCTCCTTCCTCTCCCCTCCCTTTTTTGACCTCCCCACTCCCCTGCTTTCTTTGGTTTGTCCCTTCTGACTTTCTCAGTAGTATTAGATAGAGTTTTTTATCTGAATGGATAATAAAGTTACTCTTCCCTCTCCAGGTTGATTACACTGAGAGTAAGGTTTGATTATTACCTCTTAATGCTCTCTTCCTCTCCTTTTTATGGTAATATTTGTCCCCTCCCCTTCCCATGCCCTCTCTTTGCGTAATAGAATATCCTATTTTTCTTATTTACTCAGATTTTTCTTGGTGTCCCCTACTATTCCCCGCCTCTTTCCCATCCCCCATGTCATCTTAGAACATTTAGTATCCTGTCCTCTCCCTGTGAATTATTCTTCTGATTGCTGTAATAGTGAATACTATAATAGTGAATAGAGTTCACTACAGAGAATTATACATAGCATTTCTCCACATAGTAATACAGATAATTAGATCTTATTTAAGCCCTAAAAGTGTCAAATTTAAAAAATTATGAGCTTTCTTTCCCTTCTGTTTCTTATTTACCTTTTAATCTTTCTCTTGATTTTTGTGGTTGGGTATTAAACTTTCCATTTAGTCCTGGTCTCTTTTGTGCAGAAACTTGGAAATCTTCAATTTTGTTGAATGCCCATACTTTCCCCTGGAAGTATATAGTCAGTTTTGATGGGTGGTTGATCCGTGGCTGAAGGCCTAGCTCTCTTGCCTTTCTGAATATCATATTTTGAGCCTTGTGGTCTTTTAGCGTGGAGGCTGCCTGATCCTGTGTGATCCTGATTGGTGCTCCTTCATATTTGAATTGTCTCTTTCTGGCTTCTTGTAAGATTTTTTCTTTTACTTGGAATCTCTTGAATTTGGATATTATATTCCTGGGTGTTGTCCTTTCTGGGTCTAGTGTAGAGGGGGATCTATGGATCCTTTCAATGTCTATATTGCCCTCTTGTCGTAGAACTTCAGGGCAATTTTGCTGAATAATTTCTTTTATTATGGAGTCCAAGTTTCTATTAATTTCTGCTTTTTCTGGAAGACCAGTGATTCCCAAATTGTCTCTTCTAGACCTGTTTTCTTGGTCTGTCACTTTCTCATTGAGACATTTCATGTTTCCTTCTATTTTATCAGTCTTTTGACTTTGTTTTTTTTGTTGTTGTTGTTCTTGCTATCTTGAGAGATCATTAGCTTCTAATTGCTCAATTCTAGCCTTTAGGGACTGGTTTTCGGCTATAATAATTTGGTTTTCCTTTTCAATCTGGTCATTACTGGTGTTCAATTTTCTTATCAGTTCATTTGATTTCTGAGCCTCACTTTCCAATTGTGAAATTCTGCCTTTTAAACTGTTATTTTCTTGCCAGATCTCTTCCATCTTTCTCATCATCTCAGATTGGAACTCTTCAATAGCTTGTGATCAGTTTTCACTATTTTGGGAAGGTTTGGATATGATTTCTCTGTTGTCTGGATTTTCTCTGTATAAAAGTTGTCGATTGTTACAGAGTTCTTCTTGATATTCTTTCTCTTCTGGGGTTCCCGATTTTGGCTTGCAATTTTTGTTAGCCAAGTGCCTTCTCGGCTTTATCCTCATACTCAGGGTCTGTCTGAGCTATCTAGGCTCCCGAGGTCTCAGATCTCATTGTTCTCAGGGTCAAGCCTCCTGGTTGTCTCTGGTCTGCCCAAGGCTCCTTCAGCAGTCTTGGGCTGCTTCCACAGTCGTGTTCCAGTCTGCACAAGGTACCCACTTGAGGTAGAAGCCTGCTCTCGAGATCCTTGTCTATTCCTAGGGCAATGTCTTCACCCACTCAGGTGCTCAGGAAAGTCTGTGCTTGTTCTTTAGCCTCTTGTGGTCCTAAGTCTTGCTGCTCTCAAGAACATGCCCTGGAGCTGCCAGTGACTTAATGGGTGCCCCAAATCTGCTTTAACTCTTCTGGGCTGGCCTTGGAGCTGTGCGTGGTGTGGGGGTGGGGGAGGGGCTTCTTCCTCTCGCATTTTAATGAGAGCTGTTTTACCCCTTTATAGCATGGAAATGCCCAGATTCCGTGTACCTTCAATGCTGCACCCTGTTGTGGGGTCCCTTCATTCATCTGGATTCATTTTTATGTCCCCTTGAGGTGTCCTGTATGCTTCGGTTAGGAGAGATTGAGCAGCTGCTCCTTACTCTGCCACCATCTTAACATGAAGTCCCCCAATCAAGACTCATTCTTGACAGAAGAGAATGAACTAGTACAAAGGTATCTAAGATGTAACCTACTATTATGGCAACATTCCTGCTAAATCCAATTGTTTTCTCAGTCCTCTCCCCCTTTTCTTTTAATTGAACCTTGAGATGCTGATGGCTTAAGAACTTGCCTCAGTCTTGTGCATAAGCTTTTTATCTCACACTGAACTTGATCAGTTCAAGTGCTGATCAAATTCTAGTCAGAGGCTTAGGCTCAACTTTTTGGTGTCATTGTGTATTTGATCCAACCAGGCATACCCTTAATTCTCATTTCTTGGAACTCTGCCCTTTTTGGGGGTCAAAAAATGGGGTGAGGGCTGTGAACTCTGATTTCACCCCAAAGTGTGAACTATAGTCACATCCCAAGTCCAGACTGGGATTCCTGGCTTCACTCTGGTGCCTCGTGTATCAGCCCTCTTTAGTCCAGATTGTCCTGGGCTAGGACTCTTGAATTCTCCACAAGTTTGAAATTTCAAGGGGTGTGGGTTGCCTTATACCACTATTTACCCAGGTAGCATCTCAGGGTCTTAATGTTGGCTTGGATTTAGGTTTCAAACTTGTGACAGCAGATGTGGGGTGGGGGTGTGAGGTTTTCTATTGACTTGCTCTTCCTTGCTATAGCCTCTTCCTATCTCTGCTCTCCTCTCACCCCAGTTCCCTAGATGTTCTATGCCTAACTTTTGGGATTTTCTGTTCTTGAAAGTTATTTCACTCTGTCTCCTTGTTGGTTCTTTCACTCCTATAATCATTCTGTGGGGATGATTTAATGTTGGTTGAAGAGGATTCTCTAGTAACATGGTGTTCCTCTGATTTACTCCTCCATCTTGGTTCTGCCCCTGGAAGCAATTCTCCTATAATTTTCTAAATCAAAAAGGCTAAGCTGGACGGAGGTTAGGCTATTCACCCATTATCATTCCACTGACCAGTGGTAAATCCTTTCTTACAAGAAACTATAGATGTCTATTTCTAGTTCAGCATTCTTTATACTGTCAGAAATTTCCTATTCTAAAATCCATAAGCATTGATTCTAATGGATTATTGTTCCCTTTGAAATCTCTACATGCAAAGTGGGCTTTCCAAGATACTTTCCTTTCCTCCCTTACTGAGAGGGTACAACAGCAGTGACTTCCTGGATATAAAAGGGAAAAGAAAATTGGGTTTGGTAATTATTGTATGATAATAAAAATATTTATATTGAACTTGTGAACCCTTTCATCATAATTCAGACTAGCTGGGGATTAAGAGGCAGAAGTGAAGATCTTATCATTTAAAGGCCCAATTTTGAATCTTCTTAATGGCACTAACATTAATATAAAATGAGTCAGAAGTCTTGCTCAATGTACCATTTGAAAGGAGGTGGAGATGTCCCTCCTCCTTTCACACATAAACACTTTGGTTGGTCAATTGAAATTGTTATTTCACTACTTCCTCAGGGCAGGATCTGTTGATTTATGTCCTTGGTGATGAGAGTTTAGTAGAAATAATTTATCACAACAATCTTTCCAGCATTACTGCAGGGATACCTTCCTTTGACAAGGAGCAGCAACAATCATTTATGGGAAAGTCTACATGAGCTAAGTAACTTGTAGAAATTATACTTCATTTGACATCATCCTTTTGAGTAGAGATTTGAGAAAAGAAAAAAAATTGAGAATCTATTAGACAACACAGTCAGGAGAAAGACTTTCCTTGCTCTTTTCTCTCTGATTAAATGGTCTTTGTGCCTCTGTTTTCATAACTGTGTTGATAGGAAATTGGCTAAATTTCAGTCCAAAGTGTTGTAGAAGAAATGAGTCACCTGTTGCCTCTATTGTCCCAGTCCACTCTTTTATTGGAGGGAAAAAAAGCCAAAATCATGATGAAGAAATCTGTCCAATCAAGAAAGAATTTATTAAGTATTTATTTTGTGTAAGATACATTTGCTGAAGATCCAAAGATTAAATGACAAACAATTCCTTCACTCAGAGAGATAATGTTCTACTGGGCCAAGTGAGGGATGAAGAGAATATCATAGCTTCCTAACCCCAAAGTAATCTAAAACTTTGGCTTTTTTTATTCTTAAAATGTTCCAGTTTCCTAATTCTTTCTCATAGAAAGCTGTCAAGAGAAATTTAAAACTTTCTATTGTAATCCAATTCTCCCTCTGGTATAAGATAAGTCAAGTTTAAGAGTTAAATATCCAACAGTGCTTTGTTGAAAATTACTAAAACCTTTTCATAATCTTCCACATCATCAGGGAACTAAATCAGGAATCAGTACAAAGGCACATAGGGCCAATCTTAAAGTCTCCTTTCCTTACTAAAACATACTCCTATCTGGTCAATGATACTTGGAATTTTTAATGTTTTTGAATTGCAAAATGAATGGTAGGACTTAAGATCAAATATCCCTCAGAAAAGTAACATACTGGGTTAAATTCCTATTGTACTATAAGTGATTAATGTAGCCTTTCCTGATAAGAAGAGAGGGAAATGAACATGAATGCATATGGGTTCCTAAATAAGGGGAGGCAGAAAAACAAAGGAGAAAAAAGATAGAAAAATGGGAGGATAGATCATTAAAAGAAAGTAGATGTAGAATCTCTTTAAAAAGCTTGATAAATTATAGGAATTGGTCATTACTCTTACTAGGGACAAAATATGGAATGTTTTAGTAAGTAATAGCCAGTTATAAGTTGATTTTACCAAGGGAGAGTTTACATTGTTTGAAAACTAAGTGAAAGATGTTGCGATTGATAAGAAAAGAATCTCATCATATTTTGATATATTTGAACAGATATACATATAAACACATTGATAATATTTTTGTTTACATTCCCATTGATAATTTATAATAAACCTATAGAAATTGCTGTTGTTGGGAAAACCTGATATTTATGAAACACTTTTGATTATTGAGTGATCTAAATTCTCTTTACAGTGCACTAACTTGAATTCAGCTGGAAATGCTGCACTTATCAAAGTCCAAGTATTTTATAATAACTGGGACTAGCCTATTTTAAGTTAATGTTGCTTAGGACACAGGGTGATGCCATCCCCAATACAGCTAATATCCAAGGGTTCAGACAATAAATATTTACAGTCTATTGAAGGAAAATAGTACAGAAAAGGAAGCATAAAGCAGCAAAATTGGGGAGAATATTGTGCTGAATTTCCTTCTTAAATAGATTTCCTGGAGCTCACAGCCCTGCCTTCTGGTTAGAAGTTCTAATTAGAGGGGCTGAAGGTACATCTGAAATATGAATACCAGGCAAATTCAAACTTGCAAAATAATGAGATTTCCCAGTGATGAGTTGCCTGGGAAAAGAAGGCATGATGGAAGAGACAAGAGAAGTCCAAAAGCAATGTAGCTGGTAGAAAATGGGGAGCTTAATATGAAGTTATGGTTTTATTAAGAATTCTGATCTGCATATAAATGAGAAGATTTATTAGCTCTCTGGGAATACCTTTATCCTACTAGATTTCTTTGAAGAAATGATGTTGACTAGGAAAATGATAAAGAAAATTGAAAATATCTCTACTCAAATTCCCAAATGTCTGTTCATTGTTATCATTACTTTTAAGGGTTAATCATGCATTCATAATGAAAAGAGGATAAATCACTTAACCTGAAAAACACTGTACATGTGGAGATGTTTACCTTTTATATAATTTTCTCATTAAGGCATTAGTTTGTAATTTCCATGGGTATCCAATATTTCTGATAGCCTTCTGCTGAATATTTAGTACACTGTATATCTTGGTGATACCTCAAGGTAGCTTAAGTCTAGGAAGCTTGTATATAACTTTAGAAACAAAATTAAAAAAAAAAACAACAACAAACCCTTATGGGATTGAGTGACCAGTTACTAGTGCATTCACCATTATCATTTTTTAAAAATAATCTTTTCATTAGGACTTCAATAGTATTTAATATTTCCTGAGATTGTAGTTTAATATAAATGATGAAACTTTTAACGTATAGGGAGGGTTGTTAATACAAAATGAAGTAAAAATTAAAGGTTATTGGAAGATAAGTAAGATATAGCATTGCACAAGAAGGTTGAGGATCTTCAATTAGTGGGCATTTTTCAAAGTTATTAGGAGTTATTGAAGGATTAACAGCAGAACAATGATATAACCATATTAAAGTTTAAGTAATATTAGCCAATCTGTTAGTAGACTATTAAAATAGTACAAGTGGAGGTTGTTGAAGATGTAAGCTAAGAATATGGGCAAAAATAGAAAGGAAGGTTTGTCTTAATTAGATTAAATTTATACTGCCTATCTTTAGATTTAATCACCAAAGTATCTCCATTTGTGAGTGGTCTGTAACCCACATGTGCTAGAGTAAAAAATCAGAATTTCTGACTGCCTCGTGGACAGTCCTAAGAAAAGTATCTGTTGCAATTGGAAACATAAACTAAGAGGAGGCCACAGGAAGTGACACAAAACAGGCCCCTTTAAAAAGAGATCTCAGTCAGCTGAGCCAGGTCTTCTGGTTTGTGAACAGGACCTGAAAAGAGCTCTGCTGGTTTGTGTCCAGGACATTCCATGTGGTGAGTGTAAAGACTGAATCTTCCTGAACTTCTCTTAAGGAACTTCTCTTTTAATAGAGATTCTGTGACTGAAGCTTTTGCTTCATTTGCCTCTGGGCCCTTCAGCCCTCCAGGACTCTGGCCCTCTGATTTTCCTAGGCTGAGGGTTAATTAGCTCTACCTGGATTAAACTAGAGAATCGGAGCAAATTACCCATTGTGTTAGATTAATTTATCCTATTTTATCCTCTCTCTTATTTCCTGATTTCTTCTTCCTCTTCTCAATTGTGAATAAATTTCCATAAAAGTCAATTTTGACTTGAGGTTATTCTTTAATTGGGGATTTTTCCCCTGGCAACCAAACCTTTTAATATATTTACCAAATCAAAACCCCTTTTTACCCATTACAGGGTACAGTAAAAAGCATATTTAGAAGATAGCCCTCCATAACCCCACCTAAATATGACCAGATAACTCATTGATGACTAAGAAAAGAGAGACAGTGAGAAAAAATGTAGATAAAATAATGGTTTAAAAGTGGGAATAATAGTACTGCTGATAGGAAAAGAAAAATCATTTTGTATATAAAGATAAATTCATACAGTTTATAAGCATACACACATAGGCATACACACATACACATATAACATATAGGTCTTTTCCCCCTGTCTTTGATCTCTTTGGAATATATATATATATATATATATATATATATACATATATATAGTAATGGTATTGTTAGGTCAAAGGGTATGCAGGTTTGTTTTTCAGTTTCTTTGTTTGTTTATTTTGTTTTGTTTTGGCCTTTTGGCACTAGTTCCAGACTGATCTATAGAATTTATGTATCAGTTCATAGGTCCACCAACAGCAAATTACATTTCCAATTTTCCACACCCATTACAACATTAACCATTTTCCTTTTTTGTCATATATATATATATATTTATGTCATATATATATATATATGTATATATATGTATATATATATAATCTTTTATTATCCCTTTTATTTTATCCCATTCCCCTTCTACTTCTTTCCTTTGTTAGGTAGGACAGATTTTTGTGCCCAACTGAGTATGGAGAGATAGATAATATACATATATGTTTTTTGTATAATGTTTTCCTTTTCACAATAATGGCTCTTTACTTTTGTGTTTCTTTTGTGGAAGATAATTTCTCTCTTCCTCTCTTTGTTTCCCTACTCATATAAATTGAGTATAATCTTTCAGGAAAAAATGGATATTTAATGAAATGGAGGACTTTCAAAACTCCTAATGAAAAACATCAAAACTGGCAAGAAAATTTTACTGCCAAATGTATTACTCAAGAGACACACACACACACACACACACACACACACACACACACACACACACATATATATATATATACATATATATATATATATATATAAATCATAACGGTCTTAATAATATAGAACTGTTTATGTTAATTCAAAG